>NW_010232935.1:0-26173 GCF_000690775.1 Eurypyga helias | reverse complement strand
AAATCCCTTTGAAATATAGGTCAGCCAGTCTAAACAAGAATTCCTATTAAAATGTTAGTTAAGTTCCTCTTATACTTCATTTACTTATGAGAAATATTTCCAGGAAAAAAAGCCTGACTGAGACTAGTCTGTCCTGCAGGATATCCTAGCCGGGTGCTGAAAATACATAGCTGTGGCATTATAATTTTTTCCTGTACTCTGTGGCACTGTCCACTTTCTTTCCTTTCCATATGGCATTTCCAGAAGCATTTCACAGTCACAGTTCAGGTGACTGTCTATATGCACGTTCCACTCTTGTTACAAGAGTGGAAAGGTTTCCTGGCCAGGAATTACCTACATTGTGAATGGGCACCTGCTGATTCCTTTGGCTTTGTAGCTGCAAGATGAAGTCTGGAGGTTGGCAGCTTGGCTTCAGTTCCTCCCAGCTGTCCCTAGCTCAGCACTGATTTTTGTACTCTTGGATTTTGATGCCAGAAACCTTCCATTTCTAATTTTAGAGTTCTTGGTGGGTTTTATGTGTGTGTTAATTCATAGTTTTTTGTAATTATTTCTGTTGTCTATTGGCAATTTCCTTAGGGGAGGCAGGGGGAAATACCCTACCTTGGACCAGAACAGGTTCTTTGAGAGAATGGTTTTTATGATAGAGCCTTGCCCAGTACTTGTGATTGTCTCGAAGTATGACTCCTCAGGAAATAGTCAGTTCTACTTCACCTTCAAGGATAAGGATTCCAAAACCCTTATTTTTTTTCAGTTTGTTGAGTTGTACTGCCATGTGTGTAATAGCCTTCAATATACCCACGCTTTGTCCAGGGAGGGCAAGAAATACCCTTCAGATATGATGAGCGGGCTTTCAAGGGCAGACTGCCTACACTTAGTCAAGAAGGAAATGTCCCATGCTGCTCATTCAGCAAGAGTTTGTGGTGCTTCGCTAATTTTACATGCACTAGTGTACGGACAGTGTGGTACCGAGAGGATGTGGCATTGCAGAGCGTCTTCCCTTAAGCTATTAAGGGCCTTGCTCTGTTACTGTCAAAATACAGGATGCTAACCTCTTTGGAGCCTTTACTAGTACTGTCTGCTTTGTTTGCATCAACCTGTTCACAGATCCGTGTGGAGTTAAACACTTCAATACTGCTGACCCCCGCAGTGGCACTAGCAAGGTTCACAGCCGTAGCAGAAATCCTGATCTCAGTGTTACCACCTGAGTTTTCATCACTACTTGGGCATCCGATGTGTAGACCTGTCTCTTTGTTTCTTCTGTTCAAAGCACCAAATTTAGAACAAAACTTGCATCTACACAGTTTCAACATTTATTTTTCTTTCTTTATGAATTGAGCATTGTTGAGGCAAGATTTTTTTTTAACATCAGTCAGTTTTGTCAAACAATAAGTTGGTCTTTGTTCATACGAAATCTTAATTTCCAATGTGAGCAAGATAAACAAGCCCTCGTTTGTTTGATAGAGAATAATGAGCTGCTATTGCAGATTGAATGTTTGCATGTTCTGACAGTCCTGATTTGTAGATTAACTTCTCTCACTCATTCATGTGTTTTGTTTCTTTTTTTTTCTTGACCATGAATGAACAGCACAAAATGTTCTGAAGTGTTCAAGTAATAGAAATAGCCTTGGTCACTTTATACGGGTCAAAAAATTGACTTCTGTGGTTAAGGCTGAGAGAATTGGGCTTGTTCAGCCTGGAGAGGAGAAGGCTCCGGGGAGACCTTATAGCACCTTCCGGTGCCTGAAGGGGCTACAAGGAAGCTGGGGGGGGGCTTTTTACAATGGCCTGGAGTGACAGGACAAGGGGTAATGGGTTTAAACTGAAAGCGGGGAGGTTTAGATTGAACATCAGGAAGAAATTCTTCACTGGGAGGGTGGTGAGGCACTGGAACAGGTTGCCTAGAGAAGCTGTGGATGCCCCATCCCTGGCAGTGTTCAAGGCCAGGCTGGATGAGGCTTGGAGCAACCTGGTCTAGTGGAAGGTGTCCCTGCCCATGGCAGGGGGGGTGGAACTAGATGGTCTTTGAGGTTCCTTCCAACCCAAACCAATCTGTGATTCTATGATTTCTTGTTCATTGTGCACAAAATAAGGGGTTTCTTTAATCTCTTTCCTCTGCAGGAATGATATTTTTGTGTTCCTGTTAAGCACAAGAGCTGGAGGTTTGGGCATTAACCTTACAGCTGCAGATACGGTAGGTGAAGTCTGGTAAAGTAATAGAGAATAAAAAAGCAGCTTACGGATGTTTAGTTTTCAGTATAAATATTTCTTTGCTTTTCCTGCGTCATACGCCTCTAAACATTCTTTTTCCCAAGCTGCTCATCTCCTGCCTCCCAGCCTCGCAATCTGTGTAGGAAAATTGGTCTTTGTGTGAAGTTGGCACTCTCTTAGCCATGCTGATCAATATTTTTAGTACTGCCATTCACATAATGAAATTGCATAACCTGGTTTACTTTGCTCATATTTACAATATAGTATTATCTTGATGATAAAGTTGTAGAATATTTGACACTTGATTTTTGGTTGCAGTTGGAAATACCTTCCTTCTCCCCACATACTTCAGTACCGGAGTCTAGAAGGGAGTTGGGTGGGTGAAGGCCACATGAAACAAGTACTTTGTTTCATGTGTGACTCTCTGCTCTTAAGGTTCAGCCGCAAAGGAGTCAGCACTAACAGGAGTTGGTGACCCTTTTTCGTGCACAGCAGAATGAAGCAATGCCTCTAAAAGTAGTGTCATTTGTAGTCGAGTACCTGCTAATCAGGAAGGATACATTTCTTCCCCCCTACTCACTGTAAAGAGTAAAGGCATACTGATTTGGGTGAATTGCAAGGATTTGCGCTCTGGGGCCACTGCCACTAATCACTAGGGAAGGAATACTGGCTTACACGAACCATTCATCTCTTCAGGAACAGCTGTGCCTGTGCTTCTAACCCAATACCGTGTGTGCATGCAGATTTGCCCCCAAGAGAGACTGGAGTCCTTAGCCACACAAAATCAAAGATCTCCGAATCAAAAATACTACATAATTCTTTTCTTTAAATACTTTATATCTTGCTGTCACTTAGCAGAAATGGGAAGAAAGCAAATATCTGTAGGATTTTCAGGGCTGAAATATTCTCTTGTTTGAAGTTGCTTCAACAGAGGAAATAAACAGGTGGAAGCACAGGCATGCTCCTGCAGGCTCCTTGCATGAGCATTTTTAATTCTGTGCTTTTGAAACTTTCTAAATGCTTTTAATTTGCCATCAATTTTTTTTTGGTTGGTTGGTTTGGTTTTGGGGTTTTTGGGGGGGGGTTTTTTATGCTTACTGTGCATAAAGTACTGTTGGAATGATAGGGCAATGTGAATATAATGTGGCATTTCAGGTTTTTTATAGTAAAAGCACTAGAAGTGTTAGGCTAGACTAGACTTCACCCAGGTTTGAAAGAAAAAAAAATTGGAGTATTACTTTTCATGTAAAATTCTAATTTGATGGGCTTTTCTTTTTAAGGTAAGTAACACTAAAATGGATTCATGATGTGATTTAATGCGGTGATAAACTTAGGAATTCTGTGCCTCCGAAGCAGATTTGTTGAATTAGATATTAAAGACATTCTGTGGAAGTTAAAACTTGCAGTGACAATTAGTCAGAATTCATAGAAATCGCAATGGGAAAGACTTCATAGGGACTGGGCAAAGCTAGGTTAATACAGCCTGCTGCAGTGGGGCAGTAATTCTGTGGGATGTATAGTAGAACTTCTCTTTGGATCAGTATATTGGGGTTTTGTTTGTTTAATCAGCAGGTGCTCTAACTGTATGGGTTTATTTAATCCTTTCTGTTCTGATGTTCTTTTGCAGGTAATTTTCTATGACAGTGACTGGAACCCAACAGTAGACCAGCAAGCCATGGACCGGGCACATAGGCTGGGTCAAACAAAACAAGTCACTGTGTACCGGTTGATATGTAAAGGCACCATTGAGGAGCGCATCCTACAAAGGGCTAAGGAAAAGAGTGAGGTAGGAATAAAGAAATAAAGAAACAGAAAAAAATAACTGCAGGGAGGCACAAGAGTAGCCAAAAGTTCAAATAAACAAATCTGTGTTTCTAACAGCAGCATTACAGCCACATTATATGAACTAGGAAGAGGCTAATTATTTACACTATGACTTCATGAAAACTATTTCTTATGATGCAATGAAACTTCTCAGGCTTCCTTAAGACTAGAGCTTCTGTCTTGCTGTGCCCGGGCTACTGATTCCTCTGACGTAACAGTGTTACACCACAGCTGATTTGCTTTTTTTCTAAAGAAATTTGGAAGGTAATCAAGTGAAAATTACTTGTGGTGTGAGGAAGATCTCAGTGTCTCAGTCATTGAAACTGGCTACTGCTAAAACTTGTTGCCTTTTGCCAAGTTACAACTCTTCTTCATTAGGTTTTGGGTTGGTTTGTTTTTTTAATATAGTTGCATTAATAGAGGTTGAGTGAATGGCTTAAACGGAAGATACAGACTCAATATGGACAATGTGATGTCCATAATGCTTGGTGCAGATTACTTGAAAAATTGGACTGGTAATTCCTATCTGACCAGGAGTATAGCTGCATTTTTTTTCTTTTTGTTCAGCAGTACATTAATACTATTATCATTTGTTGTTTATTACATGGTACTTTAGAAGTGCAACTTGGCCCAAGGAATGGAAATTTTTTGCTTTCTAGCTTGGTTGTCTCTCATATTTTACGCTCTTAATTAATTATGCTCCTGAAAAATCTTCCCTGAAATTTTGCTGCTAAGTTTGGTATGATAGAGAAGTTGAGTCAATTCTGACTTACACAGATGCACTGGCATCTTTTTTTGGCTGGCTTTCAGTGAAGGGTAATGGGAATGGTTCATGGCTGCTTTGAGTGATTTTTTTCCTGTTATTCTCTGTTGGGTTTTTTCCCTTCTAGATCCAACGAATGGTGATTTCGGGTGGCAATTTCAAACCTGACACCTTGAAGCCTAAAGAGGTGGTCAGCCTTCTGCTGGATGATGAGGAACTAGAAAAGAAATGTATGTGAAATTTGTGTTGCAGCATTTTCCCCATCTTCCCCTTCATTAGCTTATGAAATCTGTGTTTTTATCTCTACAAACACATGTGTTGCTGATAACAGCTTCTGTTTCCTGGCTCTTTGTGTATTGCCAACTCTTGTTCGTGCAAGCTTGTTTCATATCACTGGTGAGCTGAAGGATGAAGTTGTGCAAGAGAGACATAATGATGTGATGAAGTTTTTATTGGCACGCATTCAGGATCGTTATGTTGTTCCTGAATGACAGAGCTTTTGACAAGAATTACGTAGGTCATAACAAGAAAAGTATTAGTAAAAATGCTGTATTTCATCATCCTTTTGAAGCTATACTAGAGGTATATGCTTTTCTGTTGCTGGAAAAAATAATTTCACTGTAAGACTTGTTAGTAATTTGAATACAAATAATTTTAATACAGTGGTATTTTCAATGTGTTTTAGTTTTAACACAGCTGACATCTTTTCACAGTTCTGTTAGAACTAGAATTTCTTTTTAAGATTCACAAAAGGATGTGAAATACCTTTCCAGTGGTGATCACTTTGTATTTCTTTTCCGACAGTGCGTCAGCGTCAAGAAGAGAAGCGACAGCAAGAAGAAACAAATCGTGTGAAGGAACGTAAACGTAAAAGGGAAAAATATGCTGAAAAGGTACTTTGGTGCAAAGAGGTTGTCTGGGTCAGTGATAGAGCCAGAAATGCTTCAGGCTCACTGTTATGTGGTGTGGAAACGTTTTATGCAGAGGCAGTCTAATGAGTAAAGCTTTCTTCCCACTACCATTGGATGACTCCCAGAGAAGCTGTGGATGCCCCATCCCTGGAAGTGTTCAAGGCCAGGCTGGATGAGGCTTTGAGCAACCTGGTCTAGTGGAAGGTGTCCCTCCCTGCCCATGGCAGGGGGGTTGGAACTAGATGGTGCTTAAGGTCCCTTCCAACCCAAACCATTCTGTGATTCTGTATCGATCTGTGGCTCTTCCTTACACAGCAAAGGGATATTATAAAATCCCTAACACTGGGTTAGCTGTATTTGAATGTCATTAGCAACTTAAAAAATGAGGAAGTGCTGCATACCCAAACCACACTGTCGATCACTGTAGTCTGTAGACTATCGGTGACCATTTGAGGACTCAGGCTCGAAAAAAACAGAATGACCAACTGATCACTCTGTGGTGTACAGAATCAAGATTTTGTTCTGCCAGGACAAAAAGGGAATGTAAATGAAGCACCATACACAGATAAAACCCATACAGCTATTTGGCTTCTGTTGAATAAGGAAAGATCAGTTTGTTTAAAAAATATTATTAAAATTAGTTTTTGAAAATTCTGAAGTTTTGAGACAGGCTTGGCATTAATTGATTTGAATTTTCTGTAATGGTAAAGAATTTCAAGCTGACTCCAAAAGGCAATGGAAATCAAAGTAATTCTGTACGAGTAATTCTCCATCATTCCAGCTATTTTAGGAAGAAAAGCAAACTGAGCCCTACTTAAATCTAAGGAAGGACCCTTTAAGGGATCTGTTACTGTGTTCACTAGAAACTTGCTTGGGGAAATTTTGGACATGACATTCATTGAGTTAGAATACTGCATTAAATGTTGAGATTTTGGATTGCTTATTCTTTCTTCTGTTGTACCATCTTTTTCATTCCTAGTATTGTTTTATTTATTTCAGAAGAAGAAGGAAGATGAATTGGATGGGAAAAGAAAGAAAGAAGGCATGAACCTTGTGATCCCATTTGTTCCCTCAGCTGATAACTCCAACCTGTCTGCTGATGGGGATGACTCCTTCATTAGTGTAGACTCTGCCATGCCCAGCCCTTTCAGTGAGGTAAGACTCACTGCTGCTGTTTCAGTTGTGGTCTTGTAACTTGTTGGATTCTTTCTTTCATTTATTTTAGCTACTATAGAACTTCGAGTATGTGGGGAAGTGATGTGTCTTAAAGGTGAACAATGGAAATGAAAGTAATTTGTTGAAAACATTACAGCTGATAATAAGCTGCCTTACAGCTCCTTATTTGACATTCCATTACTTCTCTTTTCATTCACTACCTCCCTTTTCTTACAGCGAGTTCATGCCCTGACTCTCTTCCGTTTCAGCCCCTGAAATTTTTCAATTCCTGCTTGCAGTCCCACTTACTTTCTTCCTACTTTCTTCTCCCTCTTTCCTGTCTTTGTCATGCTCACATTTATAACCATGTGCCTTCTTCCATACCAATACCTTCCATGGAAAGAAAGTTTCTTTCTGCTCCTGAACCAAACAGTATCCCTCCTCCTTGGTGTTCAGTTTCTTTGCAAGTACTCCTCGCTAGTCTCATCTGTGTCTCCTTCTCTGCTTCCTTCCTTGTTTCTGTTTCTGAATTAATGTGTTTTTTTCGTTTGGAGTTTAAATGGTAAGTTCTCAGGTTCATGCATCATTTTGCTTCATCTGTTTGTAAAGAACTGCAACCTGGTTTTGGCAGCAAATACATCTTGTTCTGTACCCTGTTGATTAAGATTCCTAGGTCATATTGTTCCCTTATTGACCAAGATTTTTATTAGCAGTTGTACTAGGTTAAGAATCCTGTTGTCTTCTCTCTTGCAGTTGAAGATGCACAGATGGACAGCAGTTTTCTTAAACCTCTGCTGAGTCCATTAGTCTCCTGCTTCGTAACTTTCCGTGTATTTTCTTGAGTTGAAATCAAGTAGCTCCTGGAGGTCTTTACTGCTGCTCAGCATGTAAATAGAGGTGGTGGCGTTATCAGGCGGGTTATGTATCGTGCTGCTAGTCTGACATAGAGAAAATTAGAAAGGACAGAACAAGTACCCATTAATTACTTGTGATTATATGTCTTTTAAAGGTCTTAATATTTTTGTACCCTTCCCTTTCCCAACCTGAGAAGCTAACGGCTTTGTTCTCTGTCACGTTCAGATATCCATCAACAGTGAATTACATATGGGCTCTATCCCTCCCGATGAGAGCAGTAGTGATATGCTTGTGATTGTGGATGATCCAGCATCTTCAGCACCTCAGTCAAGGGCAACAAACTCCCCTGCGTCCATTACTGGCTCAGTTTCGGATACCATGAATGGTCAGTACTCCTGCCCTGAAAGTTTTGTCCTTTGTTCCTGTGTTACAGAGGGCTCTCCTTCCATGATGTGCTTGTTACCAAGTTACAGACAACCACAAAACTATTAATGTCTAAGCTTTTCCTTGAATTTGCTGTGGTGCTAATAATCAGTTCTCTATTTCCAGTGGGTGACTGGGGCAAGTCTAACTTTAAATAATGGAAAATGGCTTTAAGTACCATAGTTTTCTACACTGAAATAAGTAGAGCCGTAGTTCTTGATGAGTTTCTTTAGAGATAGCAGATGGAAGAAACTTCCTATCTTATCTTCAAATAAGGAAATGCTTCATCCTGAAGTACAACCCAGAATCCTCCACCTATTTGTGGATTGGATTCATAATAATGATGACAAGTAGTTGGAGTTAATAAGATGTGGTTAATCGAGAGTGAAGTTTTTTATACAGGATTTCTTTTCATGGGATCACTGCTTGCTAACAGTGTCCCTGTTGTGAAAAGAAAAGTATCAGTTAATAGGAGCAGCATTGATGGAAATGGTTGGGAGTTATGATGCTGAATTCATTTGAGAGTCATACTGAAATACTATAGCAGTTGTTGTTTTGACATTCTTTTTTGTTAAGGAGTGTCAATGCAAGATGCACCTCTCACTAGCAGAGGCCAGTCAGGTCGAAGCCGGGGTCGTCCGAAAGGTTCCGGCAGTGGATCAAAAGGCGGCACTGGGAAAGGCAGAAGCCGGAAATCGATAGCGGGAAGTGCGGCTGCAATGGCAGGTGCCAAAGCCGGGGCAGCGGCAGCCTCTGCAGCGGCGTACGCAGCGTACGGGTACAATGTCTCTAAAGGTATGTGGGGAAGGGGAGGCAGCAGACTACCCAGCGCAGAACCAGCCACATGAGTTTGGATGACTGTTGTTTACAGCCTGTCAAAAAATAGATTACATGTATTGTTGGTATTGTTTGTCCAATATATTCTGAGAGCCAGGCAGTACACAATGTGACATGGTAATGGTGTGAGAGGATAGCCAATTTCACCAGAGGTGATGCTGAGGGGCTAAGCCTGCAGAAGTTTCATCTGCCCTTTGAATTACCTCATACCAAATATTTTTCCTGGTTTTTCATTTTGATGTTCAGACAAATTGGGTAGTGTTGTTTGTCCCATGGGTGTGCCTGTGGCTTTACTGCATTGCTGTCACATTGAAGTTAACTGCATCAGGTTCCAAAATCTGCTAAACTGATGGTGATGGAGCCTCAACTTTATACCAGCAGAAGGTGTCCCACGGTACAACTGCAAGATGTTTTATATCTTAAGGACATCCCTCTTCATTAAACTCATAAATCATGAATACTGGTTGGCCTGAGGAATGTTAGTATATTGTTTGTTGTTGAAGAGCCACAAGTGGAATAATATGCTCACATGGAATTTGATTCTCTTTTCCATTGCTAGGCATGTCTGCAAGTAGCCCTCTACAAACAGCAATTATTCGGCCTTCTGGACTAGCAGATTTTGGACCTTCAAGCGCCTCTTCTCCCTTGAGCTCCTCTTTGAGCAAAGGAAACAGTGTTTGTGGGACCCCAAAAAGCTTAAACCTGACCAGCAGTCTCATATCAGAAACTCCAATTCGGAAACAAAGCAAAGGTGCCCACACCTCAGGTGGTCGGTAGTAATTTTGAACCCCCAAAGCTTGTCTGAACTGCGTTGGCTTTCAGAATAGACCACCCTGCCAGTTGAAGGCACGCAAACGGATGCCTTGCTGCTGTCCAGCACGTGTGTGAAAAGAAAATCAAAGCACAATGGGAGGGGGTGGTTTATGTGAGCACTTTGATTATGTGTATTCCAAAAAAAAAAACCCAACCCTATATGTGCAGACACTGCGTGAAGGAGGGGAGGGAGTCTGGGGTAACTGGGAGAGTGCCGGCTTTGTCAGTGCGTCTGACAAAGATGCCTGGGAAAGCATCCAGCTACTCCATGCAACATCCTGCAGCTGTGTGTGCTTGAAGTCACACCAATATACTTTCTATCTTGTAGCTTGAGGTGGAACCCAGCATTAGTTTTATCCTACGAAATCCGTATCTGAACCCCAGGAGTATCCTGTAGAGTCAGAGAACATTTCTGTACCGGCAGCAGGTCGGGGATAATTGGGGGCGAAGCTGAAGGTGTTGTGTGATGAGAAAAAAATCTTGGATTCGTCTAGTGTGGGCCTCTGGGTTCTTTCAAGTTTTGAAATGCAAAGGAAGGTGTCCTGGGTGGTTTCCAGGGAATGGACTCTTTCCAGCACTGTCAGGAACAGGGTCAGAGCCACGGTGTAGGTGCTGGCCCGCCGTGAGAGCAGCAGCACTGCCTCTGCTCCAGGCAGTGGAAGAAACCACCAGCCAGTGGTTTGGTTTGCATTTCAGAGTTCTCATCAGCACAAACACTCGCTGTGTTCAGAATGATGTCTCTCACTTCTGAGGTGTGCAGAACTCATAAAAGCTTAGAAACAAAATAAGGCTCTGCTTACACAAATCTCAAGAAACGGGAAAGCTGAAGAGCCGAGGAGGAGTTTGCTGCTGCCCCTCTCCCCGTGCCATAGCAGAGCACGGCTCTGCAGCTTGTGGTGCTGCGAGGGGAGCAACGGAAAACAGTCCTGAGAGAGAGGGAACTGTGCCATTCCCCCTTCCAGCCAAATCCTGGGAAAACATTGTCTTGTATCCCGGCCATCCATTGACTGTTCTTCCAGTGTGTTGTCCCTTCATCTCCGTATCATCATGCGGACTCGCTTGGTTGAGTTCGCTGCCGTGTGCCGGTGCCAGCGGCCGTGTCCCGTGAGGCTGACAGAAGGCAGCGCTGCCAGTGCCCATCTGTGTTCTCATTCTCTGGTTGCTCCTTCCCTGTTCCCAATGCACAATCCCTACCCCGTAGCCCCTTGCTTTGCTGTAAGCAGTCTGCATTGCACTGAGATTTAGCTGTGGGCGGTTCTTCTGTCTGACACATTGAGTTAGGTGGTTCTGCCGGGGCACTTTCATCCCTTGAGAAAGAAGCAAGCTGAGTTGCAGGTCTGGGCTGTGACAGTGGAAAATGACTTTTTTTTATTATTGTAATTTTTTTTCCAACCCCAAATCCTTTGCCTGGCGTCCTACAGTGTGGAGCGAGTGCTTCCTGTTGGCTCTGCCTCTAATTTGCACACCTGAAAATAGCAGAACTGAGCTTAGATAGGTTGATTTTTAAACAGAGTTGCAGGGGATAACTGAGGAGGACGTGGTGTTTGATTAACGCCTGATGACTTCTCCCTTCCCCTCCTGTTCACGTGTATTATATAAAATTTAGAGGGAATCAGACAAATGCCAAGCCTTTTTTTCTCTTTGAATGTGTTGTCTATTTTTATAACTGAACTTGTACATATGTATAAAGAGAGACACATCTTTCTTTTACTAACTGGAGAAGAAAATCTTAAATAAAATGGAGTGAGATAATTTTATGGAAATCAGCGTCTTTGTGGTTCTTATGCACGTAGTTACCTGAATGAGAGGATTAGGGATGGTGCACATCTGGAAATGCATCTAGAGACGCCTGCTGCTCGCTGTACCGCTGTGGAGCGTCTGCGCTGCTCGGAGGATCACCTTTGTACCGTCATTCCATTACAACTGCACACTTAGCGTGTGTAAGCATTCACCTGGTAACCTGCTCCGGGGTAAGTACGCGGCGGATCACGGGAAGAAGGTGGAATATGTGTGATGACGTAGTAGTGAGCGATGATGGTCAACTTCAATACCGTTGAACATTTTGGGGCATCATTCTGTACAGTTATTCTTTTCTTTTCCTTTTTATTTTTTTTTTTTCAGTGCAAGTTGAAAGCACTGTTTTTCTGTGCGCTCTTGACTTGCCAAACTGTGGGACAGTGGTGTCATTTGGTGTAATCCAAAGTGGAGAGACAACAAATAACCTGTAACTTGAAAAGATTACCAAAATGTGATACGTACTGCTGCGTGCTATGCTTTCGGATGTTTAAATTACTGATGTTTTAAAAATTAATAATGCTAAAAGATATTTTTAAAGTCATTCAATCTTCAAAAGAAATGCCGAGCGACATCAGACGTTGTAACTGAAGTAGTGGTAGACTGTTTGCTTGCACAACTTGCCTCAGGCCAACACGTTCAAGGAGATCTAATGCAGCAGGACAGTAAATGCACTGCTAGATGATACCCAGTTCAGTTGCAATGTAACGAGTTGCATTCTTTGTATTATGCATCATAGAGGAACTGAGATTGCGTGATGTGTTACGCACAGGACTGGGAAGAGTTCGAGTGATGGCCGTTCTGATTTCTTGATTTGGGAAAGTAAGCAGTGTCAGAAAGCCTGATAATTTTTTTTTTTTTGGAGGGAGGTGGAATTAGTTTTGTGACCAACACTACGGGAAACACTTCGATGGAAGCGAGTAAAAGGGACAACCTTGGCGTTTCAGTCGGAGCATCTCTCCACTCTGCCTTGTGCGCTTGTCTTAGGGATTGATGGCAGAGAAGGTCACTTCAAGGATCGGGGTTTTTGCTAATGGCAGAAGCAGAATATTGAAGTAACTCTGTTTGGGATCTGAGCTGGAATGGTGAAACAGATGTCAGTATGTTTGGGGGCATGTTGGGAATACTGTGTATCCCTTGCGTTATTTGGTTATGGCGTTTCTATCTTCACTCACCAATTACTGCAAAACTGTTTCCTGATTAATCCTACTGTTGAAGACATTTAAAGGTGGTAATTTTCTTAGGTCATATAGGAAGTTAGGACTAAAAGGTGCTGCTGTGTCCCACCTTCGCACACGTCTTTGCAGTTCAGCCTACAAGGGATGTCCAATTCCACGGGGTCTCTGGAACACCTATTCTTCCCACTGGGCAACACATGGGCAACAAGCTCTTCCCAAGTGGTGACCAAATTAGCTCCTATCATTAAAGACCAGCAACTGTAACTGTAACATTCCTCTGGAAGAAAGCAAGAGTGATTGAAACTATTACCTTCTCAAAAAATATGGTGGGGTAGTTGGAGATGGGAGAAGGGGATTTCCTTCTGACCTCTGCCGCTGAATTTGACCCTTAAGTGTGTGGCCAGGACATACCAGCCAGGCCACTGATAAAATGTGACGTTATGAGCATCAATGCAGTTTGCCCTACATCTTCTCCCTGGATTTGGTTGTCGGCACGCTAAAGAATGGCGAAACCAAGCAAAAAAGCTGGGGAAGGAGGACAACAGAAAAACAGAAGCCAAATGATGCATCACTGGAGCAAGAGAACTTCCCCTTGCTCACCACAGACAGGTGGTGAAAGCCAACATGTAGGATCATGATGTTATAAAAATAGAGCACACCAGCATCCTTTCTACTCCTCTTGAAAATCATGTATATAGTCAGGGACCTGCATCACACTCTCCTTAGAAAATCTCCTGTTTAGCTGTACGGCCACTGTGCAGTACCTTCCAAACAACCTCTTACTGCTTCTTAAAATTTGGTTCTCTGACTGCACGGTGTCTTCGGAATTCTTCTAACTTCTGGTTTTAATTATTTTGTGATCAACTGAAGTCCGCTTAATTAATCTACCCTTGACCTAGATTAGCCTTCAAGCTAATTTCATAGCTTTTCTTTCTGTCAAGTCTGTTTTCTGGGTCAAGTCTGTTGTCCTCATCAGCCACTAGATCTCCTCTTCCTATTCTGCAAAGATTTAAAGAGGTTGCTGCAGGAGGGTTTTCACCTAGAACTGCTTTAATTCTGAACTTCAGGATAGGAATACCACACTGTCCAAACGTTATTTGCGTGCCTTCTCCCCTTTCTGTTGCATGCTTTCCCCTCCACAGTGTATCTGCTCCTCGTTCTCTCATGTACCCTCTGTGGAAAACGTGCTGTCTGCCTAGGGCTATCTCTTGCTTTATTCCCATATTCCCAAGGTATTGCCTTTAGCAGCATTTCCCAGCGTGGGAGTCATGCAAAGCTCAGTGGGAAAGGCTCCACATAGAAGGAACTTTGATCGTAGCTCAGGAATAGCTGAGTTGCAGTTGGGAGGAGGAAGAGCACAATTGATACGATCACTTGGGGGCAGGATGTGGGTCAGTGTAATTTGGGAAATGCTGCCCTGTGACCACTGCACTGCCAGTCCTGACCTCCTACTCTCTGTGGAGCGAACTGGCCGGCTTCTGTTCCCAGATACACTTACAGGCTCCTCAGCTTCTCACTTCAGCCTCCGTCTTTCCTTCTTGTGGACTACCCAGTCTGAAATGCCCATGATAACTCTGCAGGAGCCTTGCGGGCTTGTCTTATGCTCCCCTTCCTGCCCAAGCAGGGGTGGTGATGTGCTCTGTGCTGTCCCTTGGGAACTTCAGCTCAAGGTGCTAGAAAAAACTTGTAGCTCGCTACCAAAAGGGGATCCTGCTTGCATGTCAGCTATAACTGAGACACATAAAGTAAAATAATCACTTCTGCTGCTCCTCGGTATAAGCAATCACTGAGTTGTGAAGGGTGTTTTTGATCTGCAGCCTGCACCTGGTGTGTAGCAGTGAATGAGAGAGGGGAAGGGGCAATTCATCCTTTCTCTCGGGAATATCGTCGTCGGGATGATACAGATGGCCCAGCTCTGTACAGCAGGTCTGTACTGTAAGCAAGTCCTCCTTCTAGCACTCCTATTGGCATTTCCTCCTCTGAAAAGCCTGCAACAAACACCTTATGACATGGAGAACTGTGTGGTGTAAGATGAGTTGGGTTTCCTCCAGCTTCACCCTCTCAGCTCCTGCCTCTTCCCTCGGGAAAGTGAAGTTACTCCAGAGCTAATGGGTCTTCCAGGCATTTTGTGCTGAACTCTACTTACATCATGTTCTTCGAGGGGCGTATGAGGGAATTCATTTGCATCCCAAGCATGAGGAAGTGTTTCAGCGCTCAGGTATGGAACGATGACTCCTTCTGTACTTAGCTGATGAGCATCATTGATAGAATGAGGTAGGGGAGGAAAACACTGAAACACCATTTTTGTGCCTTCTTGAGTTTCCCCGTGGATTGTCTTCCTTCTTCGACAGTACCGCTGGTTCGGTAAGTCTGACGGACTTAACAGGAGCCAAGTGTGACGTGAGCTTCCAAGCACCCAGGGCTTACAGTATGCCCTACTGACTGTGACGTTTGTTTGCAAGTACCTGGGTTTTTTCCTCCCTGCTCCTTAGCCTCACCCAACTCTTCTCAAGGGCCGTGTGTGGCTGCCAGGGCTCTTGCTTGGCAGGAGAAATGTTTTTCTTTAAGGGTGTTAAGTTTTAAACGCGGGACCCTCATAGCCCGACATCTCAGCATTAGGAGAACTGAATTTAGATAAAGCTGAGCGTGTGTGTAGTTTGTGGGTGCTGTTACCCACATAAACCTTCGCCAACTTTTGCAAAACCAAGGAAAGCTGTTGTTGCTCTGAGATTAGAACCTATTTGGAAATTTACTAATGGTTTGCACTGTTACACAGAACTGATGGGATCGGGCTATTTGTTAAATTGATTCACATTTTCTTATTGATAACAAGAAACTAGTGGCTTCATTCTCAAGATGTATTTAACAAATGATATCCTACTAGAAGCCACTCCTGTTTATCTCACCTCTCATCTAGTCTTACTGTTTCTCTGGTGTATCCCTACATCTTAACTTCCCATCAGAGCCTTTCCCAAGGACTCACAGGCAGGAGCCCTCTCTCTGCACCGTGAGATGTTGTTGTCTGTCTTTAAGGTGTCTGTCTTTCAGGTTTCTTTTCATCTGCTGTTACAATTTCCCCCTGCTACCATGGTAGAGTTTGTATTTGGACTAGCGAGCGCATTTCAGAATTATACAGCTGCTGTGCGGACAAGCAGAACGATGATGCTTACTCTGCAACGATGCTCCCAAATAACTCCCCTCCTAGGTAGGCTCTTTGGGGAAAAGCAACATGTGCATTAAAGGTTTAATGGGGGAAAATTACTCTCCAATTCACGTCATTCTTTAGTTCGGGTAGCTTTTCTTCACAGATGAGGCTAAACTTGTATGGAAGTAGCACTAAAACCATGGTGACTCCTCACAGAAGCGGGGTTGCGCTGGTCCATAACGACCTGACGTCTTCGGGACGGCCACCTTGGGCAGCCCTCATCCTCCCCACGCTCAGTCGGCGACAGCAGTGCTCAGGCTGCTTGGCGGTGTTTCACGCCGCCGGCGGAAGGTTGCTGGGAGTTTTTTTTAAGAGTGGAAGAGTCAGCAAATTTCACACTTGGTTGGCAGAATGCTGCTTTCTAGTATTTGTTTTTTTAAACTGCGTGAAGCTTTTGGCTCGTGACTGCAATTAGCTACGTGCTGATCAGCGGAGCGTGCTGCTGGCCAGTCAATGCAATGGCATGTGGCCGGACACACCCTCGCATGACACTTCATCGCCTGCGACAAAGCTCCAGGGTTTTCCTTTGCAAGCAGGGGAAACAGAAGGGATGTACCCACCACACGAACTTTCAGAGAATCTTGAACACCTACGTCCAAACAACCCTTCTTTTTGGGTTGTTTTCTTGTCACTCCATGCATCTGGCAGGTGCTGATGTGAGGGCTTTTCTGCGTCTTGTTCCTTCCTGTTGCTCCTGCTCCTTCCATAGGGTTCACGTGAACACTTTTGTGGACAACTTCTGCCTTCCTACAGACCTCTCTTTTTCGTCATGATTAATCCAGATTTTTCTTTGTTTTAATCTCATTTGCAGTCATAGTACTGTGGTATTGCTTTGAAATGGATCTTGAAATAGCTCTAAAGATGCGTAATGGTACATTTCAATCTCTGGGTCTCATGCGCTCCTGAGAGTAATTCAGCTTGGGGATGTCTGTCTGGGTGACTGCAGTCTCATCATTATCTCTGATGTTTGGAGCCTGGAAGAAGTTACTACGTCTAACTTGTCTGCTGTGATGTGTATTTAATCTGGTTGACAAGAAAATATAGTTGCTGTCTCATTTTGAAGTAAATTGCCACTCAGCTCAGTTCCTGTTGACTAGTTGAAAACTTACTGACATTGTGATGCTGAATCTGTGAAGCGCAAGTAGGTTCTTAAACACGGAGTCGCTTTGGGGCTGGAAGTCGTGACGGTTTCTTTGTACGGGCTGCTATAACCCCAAGTGAGATACGTGCTCTTGAAACACACCATCACGAGCTGTGCAGAAGGAGGCTTGCTTCCCCGGCTTCAATACCTTGCTATTAGCATGTGCAATCAGAGGTATGTATTGTATAATTAATGTAATTCGGTTACGCAGCGGTTTGCTGTCCTTAGCTATGTGTCATCGTCTCTGGCTGGAGTCAAATAACTCGATGTTAAGAGTGAGAGCTGGTTTGGTAGAGTATTCGCAGACAGATTAGAGAAGCCCAGCTCTTCCTTGCAGCGATATAATTGATAGTAAATGAGGAAAGTAATGTTGTTTAAATTTTTAATTTAAACCAGATCTCATGTCTGAGATGTTCCAGGAATAAACACATGTGAGAGGGTTGGAACTGTGTGCTGGGTTCAGCCAGGAAAGGGTTAAATCTCTTTACTGTGTCTGCTAGAAAGCTGCTGGCAGCTAAAGAAGCTTGAGGGACTGCAATAGATTTGAGTGATGTTTATAAAACAAGAACACCCCAAGCTATATAAAAACGTTTCTTTGCTGAGCTTAATTTTTAGTGGGTAAATAAATATTATGCAAGCTTAGGTATGTGAAGGTTTAAGAATACTGAGAGCAAATTACTAAACTTGCAACCACACAGATCCCCGTTAGGCAACGGCAAACATAAGGGTATCCATGAAAATTGCAGATGACTGCCATGTTTGCATCAGGACCTACTGCTGATTACACGAGCACGCAGTATCTTTTTTCTGATGTGGTATCTCTGAGTACCCGACGTGCGGTTCTGAGCACTCTGAAAAACGTCGTGCCTCGGTGTTTCACGTTGTGCATTCAGGGTGGCTGTACGCTGATGGAATCACATTCTTGATGTCTCTGTTCCCCCATCCGTATAGTGGGAACGAAACCTTGTCACAAAGGTCTTGTGAAGAGGTGGTACAAGTTTGCAGAGGTGCTGCGGTGATTTGCCAGGGAAGAGTCAAAATGAGGAAGGGCTTCCCCTGCGTTCGGAGCAAGGTGTACATAAACCAATATAGGGCCCTACAGGAGAAAAGGGTATTGAACTGCTGCTCCTTTATAGCATTCTCCTATCAAGTGAAATGAGGAAAGGATCCTCTGGGAAAAAATAGTGGATGTTTATTCTGAGTGAGGCTAATCCCACAGTTACTTTTTATCCTCAGTCCTGAACTCATCTGCCCTCAAATTATAGAACGTGTTTCCAGGAATAGATACATGCAGTTTAGAGAGATAAATGCTGCCAAAATTGGCTGTGCTGTGCAGCAACAACAGACACGGTTTCATCTGGCTCCTGCCCGACACATCCCGAGGTAATCGAGTCTCCGACAGTCGCTGTCGAAGGGAAGATGAAAAGCCGTGTCTATCACGGCTGGGGGGAGCTGGGCATTCATGCTCTTTTCCCTCTTTAAAAATGGGATTGTGTGTCCGCGGAGAGGAACATCTTAGAGAAAACGCTTCTAAAGCAGACCAAAAGAGTGAACGCATGTATAATCTAAAATTAATTTATGTATAACCTAAAAACCTGCTAGCTGCTGGAAATGTACTTTCAGGACAGTTTTAAGGAACGGGTACCTCAGTGGAAAAAAAAAAAAAAGAGAGATATTTCAGTTTGTGATGCCCACAGAAGCATCCTGAGGACAAAGCTGCTGACCCCAGTTGTCCGTAACAGTATCTCCCACCCCCGCGCCCCTCCAGCCCATCAGCAACGTGTCAGCTGCGATCCTGGGAGGTCACTTGGCAGCGCTGGCGGTTCCGGTGACATGGGAAAGCGCAACCCCCGGCGCTGCCCGGGTGCGAGGTGCCCGCGGGGTGAGCGGAGGTAAAGTAAACACATCCACGGCTGCCTTTCCTCGCCATCGTGGGGGCCAGGGCAGGGTCTGCTCCCTCCCTCCCTCCCTCCCTTGGCATCACGCGCTTCACCGGTGCCGACTCGCAGTTTGGAGAGGCTGGTGTGCCATCTAGACAAGGAGGGGATAAAAGGCTGCTTTTTTTAGTTGGTTTTCTAGATGTTTTCAAATGTCACATATGCTTGGTGTAGACAAGTTTAATATCGGCAAGCTGGCTGCCCCCGAGGCAGTTTGTTTGTGGATGAGGTTATAATTGCTGTGAATGGGTTGGATGCGAGGCTGTGAAATGACTTCAGTATTGTCTGTGCTGTTGGTGTTGCTCGGTCCGCAGCTCCGGTTCAAGGCAAAGCAGATCGCTGAGGACATAAGCTAGCGAAAGCCAGGGCTCAGGTTAGCCTGGATGGTTCCCCAGCTTCCCCTTGCCTGTGCAGGAGGGTACGTGGAGAAGTTGTCCGATGCGCTGGAGGCCATCCGTGGCTGCTCGGCACGCTCCCGACTCGCGCAGCACAGTTGAGCCGCGTGTACCCGGCACGTGCCCAGACAGCCCGGGTGCGCGTTTCTCACGTTTCCGAAGGACAGGCTTGCTAATCAGTAAGGCTGAATGACAACTCTCCAAAAGTCATCCTCTGACTTGTCTTCCCGTGGGTAAAATGCTCAGATTCCCGGGTGCCGCAACAGCCGGTACCTGCTTACAGACGAAGCAGCGCTCTGGGGCTCACTCCTACTGTGTGAGCCAGCGGGGATTGAGCAGTCGGGATGAAAACTTCCCCTTCCCTTCGGTGATAGGAGTTTTAAGGGCCAGTCGCTATTGGATGTCTCTTCAGTTGTCAGGCTCGGGCCAAACTGATCCGTGGTGGCATTAACTGAAGCTTCATGGAAATGAGTCCTGTTAAAACAGTGAGGTGAGGGAGGCAAAAAGCAGCATAAACAGGAGGACGTAAGAGAGAAGCCTTTGTTCTTGTGTCCCCAGAGCAGCCCAGCGTGGTCTGAGAACAGTGTGGTGTCCCCAGCTAGGAAAACAGCACCTCTCTGTCTTTGAACTTCCCTGACCTTTTACGTTATTTCAGTCTCATTCTCTGGAGTTCAAGGTACTGGCTGTGCTTCAGGAATTCGCAAGCATAAACACTCATCAGCGTGGCTGGCACTACGATGAGATGAAAAGGGAGTTGAGAAAGAATAAAACACATCCAAGAGCCGAACAAAAAGTGTACAGGGTTTGTAAACAACGCATGTAGAGCTTCCCCAGTGCTGCCCATAATGCCCACTTCCTTCACCCTCCCTTCCCTCCCGCAGCCAAGGCTCTTGCAAAGCCATTCGGGGCTTCTCTCATAACTTTATTAGAGCATATATATTAGGGAAGTTTTTACTTGAAGCAAGGCAACTAGTTAGTAGGGAATTCCAAAGCCCAGCTGCTGGTTTTGCTGCAAGTGTAGTTTTTTCCTAGCCTGACTGTCAATCCGTTTTTTAATCCCTTCCTGTTCTTCCCGTGCATGGGGATCCATGCCGTGCTGAGCTAGGCTGCATGACAGCAGCACATCGCTGCCCACTCGTGCGCTGGGACTGCATTTTTTTTAATGTTGCATCTGTCCTTGAGCTCTAAAAAAAACCCCAAACTCCAGGGATTTGGTGCTGCTGAAGTATGTGCCATGTCATGAAAACTGGCAGTACCAAAGCGAGAAGTCTGACTTGGGGAAGATCTCCCATCCAGATTCTGCTCATTTGTTTTCCGCTCTGCCGTTGGGATGAGGTTATCGTGCTGAATGTCATACAGCCCGATTGAAAGTTTCAGGAAAGACTTCCATGCCTAAATCGGCTCCCAGGTTTTGGGACACGTTGGCAGCGCTACCATTGTGGCACTGAACTATCTGGAACGCGTTATATGGAGAAACATCGAAGTGCCCGGGTGACTGCGTCTGCATGCTCCGTGCTGGCTATTTTATGTAAGGTCAGTCTCGCTTGTCCTGGTGCAGCTGTACACCCACGGTCGACCCTCTCTCTTTCCAATTTTCCCAGTAGCAGGAGCAGAAGGACAGGCTGTTACCAAGCCAGACATTCCTTCCGGACACATCCACGCTGTGCACAAAGTGCTGTCCAGCCTCTGCTGTGGAGGGGAACGCTTGTCGGGGCGCAGCCTTTGCAGACTCCCTCACAGCGAAGCACGGGGTGCTCTGCCGCTTCCACCTGCCCTGCCGCCCAGCCCGCCTGCGGCTCCAGAGGCTGCCCAGCAGCGGCGACAAGCTGTTTCGGGGTTTTATCTTTTGCTTTTCCTCTCTGTCTGCGAAACATCTGTAGGTAATCAAATCCACGTTGCAGCCTGTCTCTTGAGCCGCAAGCAGACACATGGAATAACACGTGTGCTACGTACAACCAGCCGCAGCTCCGGTAACAGCTGCTAAATCCAGCACGTGCCATTCCCTCTGACTTGCGCGCTGCCTGCAAGCCTTTCCCCGCGGCATGTGGCAGAGCCCCAGGGACCCCCTCGAAGCCGTGGGTACACGTGTGGGGCTGCCCCTCTCCCCTTCAGCTCCTCCTGGGACTGAGATCCCATGCTGGCTCCTCCATAGCCTTCAAAGTCTGCGCTGGCCCTACTTTCTGGATGCTCAAAGGTATGTTCTCCTCCGATAGACTCTGCCAGGCCCTTGGCTGCTTTTGTCCCCAGCTGAGGAACGCTGGTCTGTTCCCTACCCCTCTCCTAGGCTGCCATCCTCTCCTGCACCTCCCTCCCTCACTAAGCTGCCTGTGTTGCCATCGGCCACAAGTTTGGCCTGAGGCAGCATCTCATATAGAAAAGTACACCGAGCGCATCACGACGCTTCGGCGGTGCTGTATTTAAACCATGTTTTTTACTGAAGCTGGAGTCACCTTGGAAGAGGTTCACCCGTGTGAAGTCTCCTCAATTCTCAACACTCCAACTTGAAACTGAGATGATACTGTAGCACCTAAGAACCAACTTTTTTTTGTCTGGTTTGTCTTCTGCGAATCCTCTTCCCGCTGCTGAGTTTCTCTGTCCTTTCTCCCGCCCCATTAAGCACCCCGTGCCCCCAGGAGCGCTTTATACGTAGGAAGGCCAGGGCTGGATTAATGGTTGTCATCTCCTTGATTTAGCTGGCTGTGCCACTTGCAAAGCAGCCGGGTCGGTCCTGTCCTCATGTCCTAAGGAAATGGTGACTCAGGCCCGTGTTCCAGGGCTGTGTGGGAACTGCTGGGCAGGAAAACGGAAAAGGTTGAAGGGACTGAAATCATGTGAGTTTTGCTGGTTTTAGGCTTGGAAAGTATGTGAGTGATAGCGCTGGTAAACACGTTTCTATTGAAGCTGGTTTCTGATGTGAGGTGGCCTGAGAGGTACGAGCCTGTCATAGGCAAGTCAGGGAAAACTGCACGTACAAGAGGAAGCTGCTGGGTAGGGAAGCACCTCCAGAAGGGTCCGGCAGCGCTTTGCAACGGAGGGCGGGTGTCTCACCCTCTGACAGGGCGAGAGCTCTTTCACAGGCCAGCGTCAAGAGCTGCCGGAAGCTGGAGCTGTGCCCACAGCCAGCTGCTTTGCCTGGCTGGCCAGTCAGGACATGGGGAGAGGAAGCCCATAGTGAAACATCTATGGGGTAGGGCACTGTCCTTGGGTATCACCGGTGGCCTGGCACTCCCAAGTGCCGTGGTTGTACGACTGACTACCTCCAAGCAGCAGTCACCTTCCTCCTGTTTGGCTCGCTTGGTCCGCTGTCTCCGAGTAGCAGTACAGACGCAAGCGGGGCATAGAGCAAATGTTGCAGGGAACCATCTCTCCACACTCACATGGCCGAAGTCCAAATTTGGGATGCTACACTTTTAAACTCATCACCTGGCCAGGACAGGACCAGTTCACAGGACACAGTAAAAGCCGCAGGAGAAAGAAGTTACACACTATCTCATTGTCTGTCTGACTTCAAAGTGCAGTGACGGGATGACAGCAGCAAGCTGCCACATTCACCAGTCCTGAAAAGCCCTTTTTTTTGTAAGTCTGCTGCAAAGAACTCACTGGGATGAAAATGGTAGTTCAGTGTCATAGTGTATGTGCTTAGCATACTTCAGTTTTAGAGGGAAGAAACAGCAGCTGAAGGAACAGTCCTAGTGCTGATGGGTCATTCACAAGCACTCGCTGCTTGTCTTTTACCAGCAAAGTGGAAGATCGTGGGGCCAACCCGGGCTAAACCGGATGAACAAAGCAGGGGGCTCTCCCCATGAAACAGCAATGCAGGTTGCCTAGTGCACATCTGCTATTAATTCCTGCCAGTGGGGCCTTAGAAAATTTGGAAGGTTTTGAAAGTTTGATGGGTTTTTTATTTGTTTTGGAGATATTTTGGTACCTAACCCCAGTTTCCTGCTAGGAAGGGAGTGTTCCGATGCAGGTAAGTTGATTCTTTTACCCTCTGATTTTCCAGTTGGAGGATACAGCCCCCCTGGGAGATGCAGCAGCTCCACTGAAGCGAGCCTCTATGGAACAGGGAAAGCATAGTTTTCTCTAGTCTATTATCCCTGAAACATGCACCTGCCCTCAATTAGTGGTAAATTCAGTTGTTTCAATTAGTTTTCACTCCATCACTCATGTCTTGAGGCAGGTAGTACTGGCAGGCAGTGATTTGCTGGGGCAGCTGCACATTAACCCCTGTACACAGCACAAGGGAAACAACTGCCTCCCTCACTGCAGCCGGCAGATCTGGCTGCAGCAGCAGTTTCTTGTCCTTCCACTGTTACTTCTTGGAAACAGCAATGCCAAGTTGCGCTTGGAACAAAAATCCTGTGACCAGCCAAGGGAGAATTACATTTCTGTGCCTGCCCTGTACAGTCAGGGCTGGCTTCTAGCTGTTGGCAGCACTAGCACTCCAGAGTCAACAAGAGCGGGAAGAGAAAGTCACTGAATCCCCTTTTTTCAAGGGTAAAGAGTCATGGGGTGTCTTCCAGTGGATTCAGCAGAAGCAAGCTGCTCAGCAGCAAAGTGTTCTTAAAAAAACAGACACAAAAAAAAAAAAAAGACACACCAAAAACAAACCACAGGAACTACAGCAGTAATACCAACTAAGGTTTGTTTTTTTTAACCCAAAAAAAAAAAAGCACACACAGAAAAAAAAAAAACCCCACAAACAAACCACACAGGCTCGGTTTGAACTTCAAGTCAGTAGTGAAAAAGACCAGCACCAAAGTATGGAAAACTAGCTTTGTCAGTTTGTTTTATTACTGGGCACAGCACGGTACCACTTCATATACATACAAGCCACAGTAATACAAACAGTCCCTGTCCTTTTTTATTATTAAAAAAAACACCCACATGGCATTTGGGAAGTGTCCTATGACCCAGGGGTCAGCTCTCAAGAGCTATTTTGCTGCAGCTGCAGCAGTGTTCTTACTAAATACTGTGTTGTTTTCATGCTGTTAATACGTGAAGCTGAAAAGCTGGAGCTCACAGCAGTGCCTCTGCTTAACGTGCTCAAGGTAGGCTTGTTGGGAGCTCAAAGGCTTGCATGTATGCTCAGTCACGGGCCTTTGCAGTCCAACAAGTGCACCAGACAGGCACCTTGGTACAGAACTAGAACCCTCAAGTGCTTCTACAGAAATCCACGTTACCCTGAAGCACCAGAGTTCCATCCACAACGGGGCTAGTTAAAAATGCTGCTGTATCCAGACAACTTTCCTGCAGGCAAGACTTCCCACGCAGGCAGGACCTTCTCTTACAGTCACTTAAGTCTGTAGCAGCACAAGGTCAGTGAAGCTTGGAGAAAAGCTTCTGTCATTAAAGGAGGCTTAGCTCCTCAGAAAACTGATTTAAAGCTAGAAGGCACAAATGCAAGGCTGAACGTGGGCTACATACCACTGTGGCACGTCAGCAGTTTAGATACCCCTCCCACAGGGAATACAACACGTAATAAATACAACATTTTAGAAGGTAAGTGCATCGCTGTGATCCTTCACCACACGGGAGTAGGATCCACAAGAGCCTACAGAGGCCGGTTGACTTAATATTGCACCAGAGTCTTGAAATTTAGTGTTAGGTCATTGTAATGGAAGTGGGACATGGTGAGGGGGAAAAAAAAAAAAAAAAAAAAGTCTTGTTTGGCAGAACCAAGTCTCCACCACCACAGCTTTTTGCCAGTCTGAGGTAGAATGACATATATACTGCTTAAGCCCAGTCAAGTCCCGCTCAACTAGTCTTCAAAGAAAAATAAAAGTGCACAGAATAGATGAGCCTCTTTCTTCTCTAAAGAAAGAGAGTGCTTCAGGTTTGACCCCCAGAAGCAAGTCTTACAGAGCAAAGTTACAGTGAAGATCCCTGCTCCTCACCTGGAAAGCAGTGATGGCTATCGTGGTGCTACAGGGTCAGGAGTGTAACAGGTACCAACTGCAAATCCTACGGGAAGTGTGTTTTACTCCACTTCCTTCCTCCCCTACTACTGGCTACTTCTCCCTTTATGCATTCAGTCCAGTATATTTTATCAGTTAAGACTGTCCCCATTGCTTTTTCCCTTATGCCCCTTCTACTGGGACCCTGCAAAAAAATAACCACCCCACCCCACTTTCAACCCTTAGACTTCTGAGGAACACTTGCAGTTTCTTCTAGAGACTCCTCTGCGTGGTACAGGCATGGAAGGATGGAAACAAGAGCCTCTTCAATAGAGAAGAGATGTTTATCCTCTGCCTGAGGACAAAAATAGCGCATAAAGTCTGCCAGCCTCAGCAAGTACTCAATGTTATGACCAGCACAACCACTGGAGACAATGATCTGAGCTGCGATGTCTTCTTCGGATGCTGGGCCGAGGTAAGAAGGGTTCTGGGGTGTTGCGATGTAAACAAGAGCCAGGATGGGTTCCTCTGCATCCGTCTCCTGAGGGTGGAACTTCACCAACTTGGTGTCGTAGCCTCCCAGGACAGCTTCTCGCATGTTGAGATACTGGAGCGATGCAGCGATCTGCTCCCCACGCACCTCATAGGCTACACCCCACGTGCACGCCTAAAAGCGAAGGAGCGAGGTGGTTAGGGGATGCGGCAGCCGACAGGTCCACGAGCACTTCAAGGCAAGCCCACCCTGCCCCGGGGGTCTCTGCCCAGCTGCCGACAGGGCAGAGGGGGGGTGACACGCCGCCCACGGGAGTGCCCACCCGCTGCCGGGCAGCGCCACCC
>NW_010232934.1:0-16732 GCF_000690775.1 Eurypyga helias | reverse complement strand
AAAGCAAGACAGTGATTAAGAAAAGCAGCATCACCAATTACCACCTGAAAACCATCATCCAGGTTCACAGATCAGCTGGGAAGCCCCTCCACAGCTGGCCCCTGGAGAACTGTGGTAATTGGGAAAGTCCTACACAGTGGACTATGCTCACCCATATGTGAGGCTTCAGAAGTCAGCGCGAGGGTCTCCTGCTTTCACAGCAAGTAACAAACACCTTGCATAAGTATTTTTGGCATAAATCCTGCTCCAATTATCAGTCCCACCCAGAACACTGGCCAGGTGCCCAGGATGAGACCACGAATAGAGCTATGTCCAGTCCTCCCACAATATCCGTCCGGATGTTTATGTTACCATTCACAGATGTGGATGGGTATAGAAGCAGTAATCAATCATGAGCAGTAATCAACTAATTTCATTACATTGAACCAAAGGTAAATAAAAATGGAATAAAGTAAAATAATCAAAGAACAAAGAAAACTTAAGTAACAACTTTACCAAATCTGCAACTGCAGCTATTGAGATTATTGGAAGAGTTTTGACTATGACAAAGCCTGAAGCCTTATACCTGAAATAGCAGGAGTTTACGATGCATTCAATACATTTCTGATGGATCAGAGACTAACTATTGAAGAAAATAATTATAGCATACTGTATTTTATCTAAAAAAAAAAGAGAAGTATGGAAAAGTTTTATTTACGCTACAAGCTGTTATAAAAATGAAAATGTTGAGTCATCCAGGACAAAGATGAACCTTGCTTTTTTTTTTGTTTGTTTTTATTAAGATTTATCTCACTTTAATGTATATTTTAGGTCATGCTTTGTAAAGAATATAAGGATGATATCAGTAGGATATTCCTAATGAAGAAAATGTAGAATATCAAGACAGATGTCAAAGGCGTTACAAGTTTATTAAGGACAGAAAATTCATTTACCTCAATAGTCTAGAACACGACAACAAAAGCTGTAGTGTTACTAATTCTGACTAGAGAACTTTAGTGAAAGGAAACTAGCTTCACCTATATTTCCTGTTGCTTTTGCAAATATAGGCAGCAGTAGCGACTGATTGTTTCTAAACAAACAGCACATCTCTATGCCAGAAATATACTTACTATGTGAATTAGAACACATTCCAAAGCAGAGCAAATTATTACTGTGTCACCACCATCATTGTCAGATTCCACGTGTCACTGTTCTGGGATGGCTTGACACAGTTTTCAGTCCTAACAAAGTGGTAACATTTCCAATTACATGTTAAATATTCATGTGCATGGATGCTACCATGATGCTATTTCATCATACCTCAAATTCTGTCAGTTTTCTCTTGACAACTATAATGCACCTTTTGTAGGTCAGTAAAAGGTGAGAAAACATACACTGAAAATTTGTAGTCATATTGTGATGATATCACAAAGAAAGCACGTTGTGGTGCATTGACTGTGGCTGGACATCAGGGGCCCACCAAAGCTGCTCTATTACTCTATCTCCCCTCAGCTGGGCAAAGGAGAGAAAATATAACAAAAACCTTGTGGATCAAGATGAGGAAAGGGAGAAATCTTTCACCAATTACCATTATGGGCAAAACAGACTCAACTTGGGAAAAATTCATTTAATTTATAACCAATCAAATCAGAGTAGGCTAATTAAAAATAGAAACTAAATCTTACAACACACACCCTTCTTTCCCAGCCTCAACTTCACTCCTGCTTTTCCTTACTTCCTCCCACTTATTTGCACAGGGGGACAGAAATAAGGGTTATGGTCAGTTCATCACATTTTCTCTGCTGCTCCTTCCTCCTCAGTGGGAAGACTCACACTCTTCCCTTGCTCCAACATGGGGTCCCTCAAACACACTGCAGTTCTTCACAAACTGCTCCAGCATAAGTCACTTCCATGGGGTGCAGTCCCTCAGGAACAAATTGCTCCAGCATGGATCACCCACAGGATCATGAGTCCTGCCAACAAACCTGCTCCAGCATGGACTTGTCTCACCATGTGTCTATAGGTCTGGCCAGCAACCTGCTCCAGTGAGGGCTTCCCAGGGAGTCACAGCCTCCTTTTAATGAATCTGCCTGCTCTGACTTACAGCCTGCAGGTGGATCTCTGCTTTACTTTTAATTTGTAGGGCACAGCCAGCCTCATCATGGTCTGTACCACAGGCTGCCAGGGAATCTCTGCTCTGACACCTGAAGCACCTCCTCCCCCTCCTTGTCCACTGACCTTGGTGTCTGCACATTTTTTTCTCTCACATATTCTTACTCCTTCCTTCCTCTGCATTTTCACAGGGTTTAGGAAAAACAGAAGTTTTTCCACTGTCACTGATTGTCTTGGCCTTGGCCAGCAGCGGGTTTGACTTGGAGCTATCTGACATTGGCTTCATCAGACATAGAGGAAGTTTCTAGCAGCTTACAGAATCCACCCCTGTAGCCCCTCTACTGTCAAAACCTGACCACATAAACACCATACACTCATCGAGGAGTCCATAGTAAACAATTGCTTAAGTTCATGCCTGGTGTCATATTTATTATTAATTTATAAAACTTCTTTTAGTTTAAACCTTGTGAGAAACAATCTCCTCTGGGATAACATAAATCCACTTATTTAAATTAAATACTTGATAAAAAGTCAAGTATTTTTCTGAAATGCTAGTATAAGTTTTTAATTCATTTTCAGTTTTTCATTAATTTTTGCTTGTTATTTTTAAAATTGAAGTACATCAATACCAATTAGTACAAAAATCTGGTAATTTATTTTTCAGGATAGAAAAGATTATTAAAGTAATTTTTTTTTAGAATTTTAAAATTATTATTTATTCCTGTGATTGATTTTTAAATTTAATAAAGGTGAATATAAAGTATTAAAATATGAGCAGGCAGCAACCTTCCTCACAAATGTAAGAACGTTTTTCTGTATATAGTATTCTGCCAAGTCTCTCACACACCTTCTTGCAGGGTTTCTTTTTCCATTTTCTGGCTATGTCTGCATATGGTACCTATGAATGTAATCCACACAAGCACAGAACTGCAAATATAATCATTCCCTTCTTTACCTTCTTCCTACTCTGGTTTTCACAGAAAATAACTCTGAACACATCCTACATATATTCTAATAAATGCCTGATTTGAATGCTGGAACTCAGAATGCCAGAGCATACACACCATTATGCACCTTAGTAGGAAAATAAAGACAAAATCTTTCCTACAGGGAAAGAAAGATTAGTGAGCCCCTTAAATTCAGTAACTGAAGCCAAGTTAAAGAAAGAGTATATGTGTGTTAGTGCTATTTAAAGTCACTTTGCATTGCACTGCCCTAATCTTTTTTCTAGGGAGGCACGCAAATAAAACATTCTAAAGGTGAGTGCATAACTGGACCTATTGGAAGTATGAGGAAAGTGACTGATGAATGGTATGGTATGCCATCACAGGATGAAACGTATCCAAAAAGATATTCTAGTAAGGGAGACCTTCACCACATCTTCTTGGTTGGAAAACAGAATTATGCATTAACTTCATTGTGTAATTCTTTCTAAACTTACATTAAGAAAGCATATTTGGGGCAGTAAATCTGAGCATGTTAGAAAATCCTTTAGTAACGAGTGATTAGCCAGAGATAGACCCACAATTACATGCCTAGTAAGGTCTTCAAGTCTTAAATTGACTCTCTAATTTAAAAAAACAGTAAATAATTTAAACAATAGCTGCTTGGTTATGTGAATATATACATGGTTGTAAGTGTAGAAGGTTGAGATGAGGTGAAACTGCTGCATCTGAAAACTGGGTTGCCATTCAGGACTAAGACACATCCACCATATAGAGAGTGCCTTTACTAGGCGGAGTCAATGGTGCTGGTGTAAACTGGACTGGAGGGGCAGGGACCTTGATTGATCTGTGGTGTGTGGAGGGGGTGTGTGGCAACAAGGTTTATGTTCTATGTCACTTAACTGTGTGATTCTGTTCTTGTGGCCACCCTACCCCAAATCCTGCATGGCATATGGTGGCTCCATACCAGCAAATAACAGAATTTCAGTATTTTGTGTGAATATTCTATTTCTAGATAACCTTTTTCATTATAATAAGTTTTTCAAATATATTTGTACTAACACGTATCTGATTTTTTTTAATTCTAGACTTTAGCATATTCAACATTTTTTAATTGATGCAATTACCAGTGCATCAATGACTTTATATTCTTGATCGCATTGTTTGTTTCCTTACAACCTCATGAGGCCTGGGAAAACTCATCAGGATATGGAGGGTTTTGTCTACGTATTTGTGTGAATATTTGAATTTACAAAGTGACTTTCCTTAAAGTCTCTAGACAAAACAGCTGTATTCTCTATATATGTATAGAAATGTATCCCTTCAACTATTTATAATCAAGAATCAGAGATTGCCCTTAGGCTTTAATATATGCCTCACAAGTGTTCATCTGAAGACTAAATGTTGTCCTTTAGTATGCAAACTGTAGAAATTGAGTTCTGTTGCCTTGGGAAATTTCTTTTCCACTAAATATTCTCTGTATTTTTTTTTCTTTAAAAGGGAAAGTCATGAGAGAAAACAGCAATAATGTATCATTCAATAGCTTTTAAGGTGTAACAGCTAGCAATGATTATGTCTTTCAATCAGCTCAGCCATCTATCATCTCTATGTCTTCAAACAATATGACAAAATTTAGTAGTTTCTGCTATGTGATATGTGTGTGAAGGAATGAAATTCCAGAAATTGTTTATATTAATATGCAGTGTTATATATTCCTCCTGATGAATACTCAAATTCAGCTAGAACATGCAGATTTAAATCAAGAAGGACATAAGAATTTAAAATCACAGGATTCCACTAATTGTGAGAGCACCTAAGAGCATTTTCGACCAGGAAATAAGAACTTGAAACTTCTACAATTCAATGGTTATGTATCATAGAAAGGAAAAAATAATTAGAATATGTAAAAGAAGTCTTTGAAATTTTCCAAGAAGATAATATTTTAGTACATCTTTGTGAAATAAAAAAATGTTGCTAAAGAGAAAAGGACAGTATTTCTCCACTGTATTATTCTCTCTTCCTTGGGATATACTAGTTACAATTATTTTCTGAGTTGCAGAACGCCTTAGAAATAGGACAACTTTTTTTTCCCATGTTCACTTAAATATAGTTCTCATCCCTCAGCTTGACATACAGATATTCTTATTTTGTAGAAATGAAGACCGTAGGTAGAGTGATGTCCTGCCACTTTGAAAGGAAACTATTGAAACACCTCATTCTGAGATCGCAAGTTGATTTTTACCATAAAGACAGTAACCAAGATTTCTTTGTGATGCTTTTTACACCATTACATCATATCTGAGTTAACATTTACCTGATCTTTATTCTACTTGTGGAAATAAAATTAGAGATGAATAAAGCTGGTGAAGGGCCTACAGAACAAGTCTTATGAGGAGCAGCTGAGGGAACTGAGGTTGTTTAGCCTGGAGAAGAGGAGACTCAGGGGAGACCTTGTCACTCTCTACAACTACCTGAATGGAGATTTCACAGAGGTAGGGGTTGGTCTCTTTTCCCAAGTTACAAGTGACAGGACAAGAGGAAATGGCCTCAAGTTGTGTCAGGGGAGGTTTGCCACACATCTTAGGAAAAATTTTTTCACTGAAAGGGTTATTAGGCATTGGAACAGGCTGCTCAGGGAGGTGGTTGAATCATCCCTGGAGGTATTTAGAAGATGTGTGGAAGAGGTGTTTAGGGACAGGGTTTCGTGGTGGTATTATCAGTGCTAGGTTAATGGTTGGACTTGATGATCTTAAAGGTCTTTTCCAATCTGAAAGATGCTATGATTCTGTGATTCTAAACATGTCCCAATATAATCACATGAGGTTGTAAAGAAAAACACGTTATTATAATCACTTAGTTTTCAGACCATGGAAGCAACAACAGATATTATTTATTTCATATTTACTGACATTTCTCCAGTAATTCCATTTCTGTGCCATGATTCTTTTTATGTTTTTCTCTTCACCAAAATGCCACTCCTTTTCTTCTGCTGTGCTGTCCTGTTTTCAGGCAGGGACAAGATGCTCTTTCATTCCATGACACGTCAAGCTCAGTGGTCAGTATGCAAGGAGCTAAAGTGGCCTGGAAGGGGTGGTTTTGTTTAGGGTTGTTTTTCGGGCTAGCAGATAGCTTTGCTGATATCTCCCTTTGTTACTTCATGGAGGGTTTCCAGCAGAGAGTAGTTTTCTTTGTTAGGTTGAGAGGGTTGGAATTTTCTTGCTCCCTGCTCTTGTGTTTTTGGGCTTAGGTTGGATTGTTGGGTTTTTGTGTGCTTTTTTTTTTTGGTTGGTTGGTTTGTTGGTTGGTTGGTTTTTTTCCTCTCTGCTTTTTGCGTTTGGAATTGCTGTTTTACTCTCTGCTTGGGTTTTGCATGTTGTTTTAGAATATGGCTGTCATGGGGCATTCTAACTTTAGCTGAGAGCTCACAATTATGAAGCAGACTGTGATAGGAAAATTAAAAGTAGATCCAAGCATACCCTGAGACTGGCAAGGAGGAAAATTGAACACTACACTGTTCCCAGTGCTAATAGCTGACTTGCTAACAGATCATGATTGGGAGAAATAATGAACAATCACTCCACTTCTATTTCTTCCACATTATTTATGATTTTATAGCTTCCTTCTTCTTCATCCCCACCTGCTTATTTTCAGGCTAAATGGTCTTCATTTATTTGGTTGTGCATTTGACCACTTTCTCTTTTCCAAGTTCTTGGGAATATCTTTGGGGAGATCAGAGCTGTAGAAGGTATTCAAGATGCTGACAGCTCATAGGTAAATGTAAGTAGTGACATGATTATATAGGTGTTATTTTTTTTCTGTATGCCCTTCCTAATAGTAAATTTGTTGTCTTCACCTCTACTGAGCATTGAAATGACATTTTCACTGAATTGGTTACTAAGGACACAGCTAAAGCCTACCTTGATTAAATAATGGGATCATTTCTATTTGATTTTCCTTCATTTTCAGGACAGACAAAATGTGAAGTACTAGAATTTAGGAGAAAAAGATTGTGCAGATACTGATAAAAACTTTTGTGATCTACTCTAGTGATACAAAATTCACTCCTGAATTCATAAATTTCTATGTGGAAAAAAAATATTTTTTAACTTAATAGTCAACATATAGGGCTTCTTAAATATAATACATATTACCTGCATGCTTATAGAAAAACTGTTCAGCATTCCATATATTCTGAAATAAGCATGCTAAAGAAACAGAACTGTAAAAGAAAAGTTATACGTGTGTGTCAAGCTCCAACTGAAAATTCCTGTAGGTGTTTGTATATATGAACTCAATATAATTCTGCAGAATTCTTACAGGATGGTAAACAAACTTATTTTAAAACTTTCATGAACAAAAATACCAATATACTTTGTTTGTTTTGTGTCAATTCAGTAAACACAAATTTATTAAAAGAAGCTTAAACAGTCATTCATTAATACTTTGTGCCTTCAGAATGGCAGAAAAAAACTGGAATTTATGCATAAATCATACACATATTCTCCAGCAGAGAATAATCATCTTGATATATCTGATACATCCTAGTGAACTCCAAAGAAACAACTTTTCTCATTATTATTTTTTAGAATGTTTCCAGAAATCTTAATGACAGTATACACTAATTATTTTTATAGCTATATCCCACAATTGAATCTACATCAATATTACAGGATCTATAGTAACAGTTCATAGGCAGAGCAACTTTGCAAATCCAGCACATATATATAAATATAATGTTAATTTATTAATACATGTGTATAAGGTGGCTCTGAGCAACTTTGTGAGGAAATTAAAAGGCCCCTAAAACAAAGAATTCCTACATAAGTAATGCTTCTGTGAATAACTACTTTTATCTAAGGAGTAACATAGTAAGATTGTAAGGTTGTATGAATAAAGTATGTCATGAAACCAGTCTGCAGTTACCCAGAGTCTTCCTAGTCTTAGCTTTTCTTATGATTCCAAGTATACTTTAATAAATAAACTATAACTTTGAAATTTAGGGTTTTTTGGGGGGGTTTTGTTTTGGTTTGGTTTTTTTTGTTTTGTTTTGTTTATATTGGTAGCACTCTACTTACATTTAAATTATTTTATTTGGGACAAACAATAAAATATAAATTTAAATTGTAATGTTTCAGTATTATATTAATTTTATTATATTTTTTCCCTATAAAAACATCTTAAATTTAAAGCACCATAGCTTAGTAAGGGTATTCACTTCACAAGTAATATTCAAAACATTAACAAAGTATCTTCTTTTTTATAGTTTAAAATAATATATAGTTTAAAACCAAGATTTTTTAATATGCAAATGTTTTATTAGCTTATGCAAAAATATTACTATCCTTACGCACATTTAGATTTCATGGTCTGCTGTTCCTTATTTTAGCTACTTTATTTACTAGACTTTGGTATTATAGAGGACTGAAAATTTACTTTGAGTGGATTGGCCCTTCCCAGAAGTGTTTTAAAATTTAATTTACATTTCTGAATAAAACATTTTGGGTTACATTCTTTAACTCTTGGATCTCACAGGTATTTGTTATTCTATTTTGTTTTTAAAAGAAAAAAGAGTTCTACTTACTCTTAATCTGTTTAATTTACTCAGACTCTAAACATTATGTGCTATTGGTTTCCCTGTCAAATAAATGTTTAAAATTTCTCACTTTTAGCTGTATAATTATAATTTTTACAAGCCAGAATATCCTATACCTAATCTTATATCTCTAATCACGTATTTTCAATATACACTTTAAAAAAATATTGATTTTTAATTTATTTGGAAGCATGTTGCTGCATCATCAGGTTTGTTTTCCGTTATACAGGTATAATCCTGATTTCTTATTTGCTGTAAGTTTTGTTGTTGTTATTACATTTAAAAACAAACAAACAAACAAACACCCAAACACCGAGCAGACAGAAGTTATAAATGCTAGTGTTTAGCAATGTGTTTGTATACCATACAACTACAGCTTCCTTTCCCTTTCTGCCAGGTACTGTGTCTGAGGTGATGAAGGCTTGGTTCATAAGTGATCTTATGAATTCATGAAGATTTAAAGAGAATTCTTACTTCTGCTAATTATCTCTTTTTCTGTCATGAACCTTTTATGCTGGACACCCATATGCACTGACCATTATTTAAAAGAGCCATATTAAAAGGACCATGCAAGAGTTTTCACAAACAGGCATTTACTTCCACAGGGGTGTGTGAACGTAGCAGTATTTTAAGGACTTCAAAAGGACTATTTCTTCTGAAACCAGATTGCCTTTCACAACTGCAAAACATCTTAAGCGTATAGTCTGTACATGAAATGCAGTCCAGTGGGAGGAGGAACTAAATTAATTACCTGGGAGTCCCTGGATAATCTGGCCAGAGATCAGGGTCTCCATTGAGAGAAGCCTTTGTAAGTTTTTTGGTGTGTCCTATTATGGGTCTGAGAAGTACCTCTCTGAAGAAAATATTAGTTGTCATGCCAGCATGACCCTAGGTCACCTCACATGTAGGAGAAAACATAGTGTGAGATCCGTTATGTTACAGAGAATCATTTTTGGTACGTACTCTGTCAAGAGAAGCAATTATGTAGTGTAAATCAGTCAGTAATATCTCTGTAATCATATGATAGGATTATCAGCACTTCATGAAGATGCTCAGAGGGCTGGAGCACCTCTGTTATGGGGACAGGCTGAGAGAGTTGGGCTTGTTCAGCCTGGAGAAGAGAAGGCTCCATGGATGCCTGATTGCAGCCTCCCGGTACCTGAAGGGGCTACAGGGAAGCTGGGGGGGACTTTTTACAAGGGCCTGTAGTGACCGGACAAGGGGTAACGGGTTTAAATTGAAAGTGGGGAGGTTTAGATTGGATATCAGGAAGAAATTCTTGACGGAGAGGGTGGTGAGGCACTGGAACAGGTTGCCCAGAGAAGCTGCGGATGCCCCCTCCCTGGCAGTGATAAGGTAGTCTTTTTGCACACTCAGGTGATCAAAACACACAAACAAATCTGTTTTGGAAATCTTTTAAAAATGGAACCTTTATTCACATGGTCCTTATTCCACTGTTGTTTGTTATGCTGCCTGTCAATAACTGTTCTGTGTCGAATGTATGTGTAAATGCAAAATACATATTCATTCACATTCTGCCATATGTCTCATGGACAACTATCCAGACATGATTTCTGCATATAGATTCCTTCAGTTTTCCCTAATTAGGAAGAATCATCCGTGACCATCTGTCAGCCTCTTTACCCAAGTCCTACACTTTGAAGCGGGACTTGGATCCTTATCAAGTCAAAATTCAATCAGCAATTGCTCATCTTGCCATGCCCACAAAGCTATTAATGTTCAAGGTAAATTAACACAATGTATTCCCTCCCTTTCTGATTCATGTCTAAGAAGATGCTCAGGGTGTCTGTGGCTTCCTGAGTGGGCTTTGAATGGCACTGAATTAAAAGTTCACTGTAGTCTTTTTTGTTTAAATAAGTTTACTCTGCTGAAGTAGATACAATAAATGACTTGTGTTTCCTTCTCCCATCATACATCAGACATTTTACTGCATAAGAGGAAGTTTTCAACAGGTGTTTAGGGTTTTTGCTTGGATTTTTTTTTTCCTTTTGGGAGGGTGGGGTTTAGTGGGAGGTTTTTTGCTTGTTTTTAAGTAACGTAATTGTGACTACTTGTTAGCAGAGGTCCATTCATGTGTTGGGTTAAGATGTTTGCTAGACCAAGCTCGTCAGTGAACTTGACTCCTACGATTTCTTGTTTACAGATACAGGTAGGCCACAGTTAGTGGTTAGCACACAGCTGATGAGGCTAGGATGTGCATAGAATTGTTGCAGTAATTACATAAGATATTATAATTTTTAAGAAATCTGTTGAGTTTTAACATTACATGATTGCTTGGTAAACTGTTTGGTAAGACCATTTCCTACTGAGATCTGAAAAGCTGAAACTTGGTTAGTTTTATTAGACAAATAAGACACATCGATGTTTCTTTTTCATGCTAAGACAATTAATTTCTAGAGTCACGTTTAAAGTGTTTTCCCACTGATCTGTTCAACTAAAGATATGGAGAAGCTACATATTTTTTCTTATATTTGGATATTTTTTGTAAACTTGATGATTGTCCTGGGATCCATATTGCAGCTAAAAAGGCAAGAAAAAACCCACAAATGTAAATGAGGCTATTCTAGTTTTGTGTATTGTCTGAGATTTTTTCGTCTGAATAAAACTTACATTTCTCTGAAACTCTGATCCCTTATTTTAATATCTGTTTTTCTATCTGATTTTTGTCACTTGAACTATTTTTTGGGGAGAATTCTCAACTGACATAGTTAACTAGAGTTGAATTAATTTCCATGATGCTTCTATTTATTCTATCTGAGAATAATTTTTTTTGTCAGTGGACTACATGAATGTTTCTCCAGTAAAAGCTGGGGAGATTTATACAGATGCGTATAATGAAATTCCAATTTTTTGTGTTATACTTAAAATGTCAGATCAACTTCCTTATGGAACAACAGCAGAAATACAGGTGTTAGCAAGGAATATAAAAACATTAAAATGTGTAATAAATACACTTTTAAAATGTTGTAAACTATCGTTTGAGTTTCATGCCATAGGAAGTACTTTAGCTGGAACCACCCAAACCGATGGAGGACGAGCATCACAAGAATTAGTGCAAGTGCAGCCACAACCCAACCTGAGATGGCTTCAGTGCCCAGTAACCGCATCTCCTCTCCTGAGTGACCAACAAAACATGTGGAGCCCAAAGTCATGAACCTAGAGAACTCAGTGGGTATTTTTTGGACATTTTACAGGAGTGGTCCATAGGCTAAGGCAGTGATGTATGTGTATATATCAAAGGATGGGAAGGTAGGAGGTGTTTATGTAGGATACATTGCATAGTGTGGGACCTGAGCATGACATAAGTTGCATGGAATAAAGGGTGAAGAGTACACTGGCTTTGGATAGGTTAGAGTTAATTATCTTTAAAGTAGCTTGTATGGGTTTATGTTTTGGATTTGTGACCAACAGTGTTGATAACACACTGATGTTTTAAATGTTGCTGACTAGTGCTTATGCAGTGTCAAACAAGTCCTTTTCTGTTTCTCAAACTGCTCCTCCAGCAAGCAAGCCCCAGCTGCACAGGAAGTTGTGAGGGGACACAGTCAGGACAGCTGACCCCAACTGACTAGAGGAATATCCCATATCATATGACATTGTGTTTGGCACTGAAAGCTCAGGGAAAGAAGGAGTAAGAGGGGACATTCAGGGTTATGATGTTTCCCTTCGCAAGTAACCGTCACATGTGATGAAGCTCTGCTTTCCTGTAAATGGTAAAACATCTTCCTGATGATGGGAAGCAGTCAATTAATTACTTTTTCCTTTTTTTTTTTTTTTTTGCACGTGCAGCTTTTTCTCTACCAATTAAACTGACTTTATCTCACTTCAAGAGTTTACTCACTTATACCCTCCTGATTTTCTCCCTCATCCTACTGTGGGTGTGTGAGCCAGCAGCTGTGAGGGGCTGAGCTGCCTACCAGTGTTAACTCACAGCAAAATATTTTCAGCTGTTTATGTGAAAAAACAGCAACTTGAAACCTTACTAAATAGTGAGAACTGGAAAGGAAATACCTGACTGAGAAGGGACAAGTATTCTTGTCCCATGTAGTTGACTTAATTGGTCAGAATCTCAGGTTTTAAAGAATGCTGTCACATTTCACTTGCAAAAAACTGTTTTTAGTTTTCTAGTGGTTTTCTTTTGTTTGACTTATGTACATAATAACTCTTCATTATGATTAAAATGCACCAAGAGCTAAAATAGTAATGTAAAATGTAACAACCACTGAAATCCAGTCTAATTCCAAATTATGCATGAATGAAGGAAAACCACCTGCTTTTCATTATGATTAAAATGCACCAAGAGCTAAAATAGTAATGTAAAATGTAACAACCACTGAAATCCAGTCTAATTCCAAATTATGCATGAAGGAAAACCGCCTGCTTTTATACCTGTAAAGATGGCAGTTGATTAGATACTTTCTGTTTTGCTGAGCTGGGTACTCATTTTTTTTTCAATATAATAGTCTACATATTATATGAGAAAATCAACAGCAGAGTTTGAATTAAGAGCCTGAAGAGAGCAGTTTATAGCGAATTGAGGCAAACAGCACAGATGCTTACAGCCAGTGTGTATTGTTGACAGTGCTCATCTCAAAACAACATACCACAATAACCAGAGGTTATCTTGCAAACAAAGCGGGAAATATAGGATCCAGCAAGAAATATGACACAGAAGCTTTCATTGCTCAGAGGCTGCAAGCTGAGAACTTCTTATGGTTAGAGACATTATAGACAATTTGACCTTGCCTCTAGGTCCCAAAATTTTCATATTTCACATATACCATTCTCTGCTGTTAACATCCAGCTTCAGTAGTGCTCACTGTCTAGCTGCTGTGCCTGTGTGTCCTTAGCAGTACATTTTTCTTAAAATATGTGATTATATAGAACTTGCTGATAAAAAGTTAGAACATTTTATTCACAGATGGCTCTTTCTTACTGCCACAGTTTATCATTACTCTAAAGATTTCACAGGTTTTTCATTTTGCTGCTAAGATACCAATGGAAAGTAAGATTCGAGAGGTTATGTTTTATTTAATAACAGTTTTTCGTGGCCAATAGATACTAATTCATGCAGATTTTCACTAATACATTTTATTTTTCAGGGAAGAGGGAGAATTGTTCAGTAGTCATATGCATGTTCCTACATATATGGGACAATACAGAGAATAACTGAATTTGTAACTGGTCCTATCTGGCCACTAGAACAATGTTTACACTTTTGTCTTATTTGTTGTTGATTTTATGGAAGCTTGTCTCTTCTAAAAGTGGATTCAGTTGTGGCATTTTGCCACTTCTGCCTATGTAGTCATTGCTGTGCAGATAAATTAATACCCCTTTTGAACTAAATATAATTTGTCCTTTTATAATCATTAAAGTGAGTGGAATTACTTGCTGAAATTTGGGTTACATTTGTTACATCTATTCCATTGAATAAGGACAGATTTCTGAGAGTATTTAGGCACCCAGCTTCCATGACAGCAGTGGGTATTAGACATCTGAACGTATTTATAAGCCTGCTTCAAAATAAATTGAAAAATTAAGGAATAAACTCAAAAGATATGAAAGACACTTACTGAAACATCTGTTGGATCTCAGAGGTATAATTGTGACACATGCCACATGTCACCTTCAGTGACTATGTCCCACCAGCACTGAAAATTAAGAGAACTGGAAGATGGCCATATGTCAGCCAGGAAAAAAACAGAGAGTCTTGAGCAATAATAAACACATACTTTATTTTTGTCTGGTTTGGGAATAGTTTTTACACTATTTATACATAAGGATAAAAAAATCTGAATTTCATAACTTTTAATTTCACAGTGCTGCTATATTAGATGAAATTACCAATTTCCTCAAAGAAGACATGTTTGTAAAGACACAAAATAATAACACATGTATTAGGATCAATCTTCAAATAAGCTTGAAGGAGGAAAAATTGTCAATTAATACTTAGACAACTTCTAAAATATTTTCAAAGCTAATAGTCCCTTAAAATGTTAAATCTACTAAGGAAGCAAAGAGAGCCTTACTTTTATACCTGAAGTAATATTGAAAGTGTAACACAAATAATTTTGACCCTGTACTATGACAAAAGTAGGTGAATAAAAGGACTAAGTACTACCAATTCCAGAGACAGAAAAGACACTGTAGACTCCTCTCTCAACACACACAAGCTAGATAGTTTTTCATGAAAATTAGAATTAAATATGTCCAGAGAAGAATAATCAAATGTACTTTAATAAGGTAGTAAAGAACAATTTTCCTCTTGCTTCATTTGAATGAGACATTCCAGTGATCTGTAAATATACCTCAAAAGTATTTAGAGCATTTTTCAGGTTCAAATATATCGAACTTCATCCGCTGGGCACTGAATTTTTTGCTTTTGTCAATGGGTAGAATGTTCTTTGTTACCAAATATTTTCTTTCTGTAAGTGTGTGTGCAGTCATCTGCTCACAAACTGCCCTTAGATAGAGGTACCTGATCTTCATAAATCTCAATCACCCATCTTGTTTCCCATATCTGAACAAAAGTATTTCCAATACACCTAGTACAGCATATGATTTTTCTTTTACACTTATTGTATATTTAAGTTATTTTTATAGTGGAATAGATATTGCCACAAGAAATAATGTTTGCCGCATAAGGAATATTAGATTCAATATACTCACCTTCTGAAAATATTCAGAAACTGAATATGGCTATTTTTCAGGGCTGTAATCTAAAGATAATCACCTAAAAACTACTCTAGATTCATACTGTGAGAGACTGATAGAAACTTTATTGAAGTAAATTCAAACAATAACATCAGCTTCACTGGGCTTTAATTTACTCCTTACATATTTTGCTTCAAATCAATAAACCATAAGTATTTAATGTTTTCTAAATACATATAGTCCTGGATCTGCCACCATTCAGATATTTAAGCAGAGCAGTTTCCCATTGAATCTGCTGAGATAATTCATGGACTTATGAACAAGCATGTGCTCAAATATTTCAGAAGCAGTATATACATATAAGTATTTCACAGATATTAAAGCTATCTACCATCATCAATTACAAAATATTACTATAATTGTCGTTACCATGTATAACAAATTTGAAGTTCTATTGAAAATGGCAAACAAATGTTTGTAGTTGGTAAGTTACCTTTTTCATAGCTTGATGGCATTCTGATAGCTATTTTCAAGAATCTGGATTGTTTTATTTTCTAGAGTTTACATGGGTTCTAAAAAAATAATAAATTATAATATAATAAATGCTTCAAATTCAATGTACTTTTTATTCTCAAGAGTAACAGGTATTTCATACTTTCCTTTATCAGTAACACTAACACTCTTAGGAAACATTTATTATTTATGACTTTGTTAAATATTCCCATTAACTGCTGTGTTTTAACAATGATTAATCTAGTTAGTAAACTTGCATTATGGAGTGATGACTTTTCACTCCTTTCTGCTACAGTTAAATTTTAAAGTGCATGATGCTTCTTGTACATTCAGTCTGCGCAGTGAAATTATTTTCAAGAAACTTCAGACATTCATTTATTCACATCCCCCCTGGACAGAGTAGTTAACAACTTCTGCTTATTTTGATGCTGCTAATAAGAACTGATTTGAGGATAGCATTGTTTATTGTGGTCCAGGTGAAACTAAGTCATTCATTAGACAGTTTGTGATGGGCAAAAATAACACCTCAGCAATACCGTCTGGATTCTCATAATTAAATATAACCTTCAACCATTTAAAAATTTTTCATCATCAAATTGTCCTGAAATTCTTAGTTAGCATCTAACAATACTTAATTAGTACATTGGTCTAACTTGGTTTTGCACCTACTTCTCACTATTGAAATTCTTGCAATTATGTTTTTCCAATTTTAACATTCCTCTAAGTATTTTTGAGATTTACATTTAAACATAATCACTTTATTTTAATACTTAGGTAACCCCAAAGTTGTCCAGAAAAGACTCCAGAGGAAGCATCATAGGGGAATAGAAAATAAAATGCTAGAAAAAGTTAGAAGAATAATTATAATAACACTGATAAAATTTCATCCATGTGACAGGGATGATGGCATTGAGTG
>NW_010232933.1:5585-5945 GCF_000690775.1 Eurypyga helias | reverse complement strand
GCCGTGGCACCCAGCCGCCCTCTGCCTTCCCTCTCCTTGCAGATGGACCCGGTGCAGAAGGCAGTGATCAGCCACACCTTCGGCGTGCCCACCCCGCTCAAGAAGAAGCAGTTCATCTCCTGCAACATCTGCCACCTGCGCTTCAACTCTGCGGTAAGCGGGGCCGGCGAGCGGGAGCATCCCGCGCCGGGGGCACTGTGCCCATCGTGCCAACAGCAGCTCCTGGGGCTCTGCCCTCCCTCGCTCCATGGGTGTCCCGGCATCTCACTGCCCGTGGGCCCGGGCACTCCGGGGCTGCCATCTCCTGTTTTCCATGCGTCTCTTTCTGCTCCTCGTTTTGTTCGGGGCTGTTCCCCGGCG
>NW_010232933.1:3791-5534 GCF_000690775.1 Eurypyga helias | reverse complement strand
CCGTGCAATTCATAGCTGGTCCTTGGGAGCCGAGTATAATCTTCCCTGCCTTGGCTTCCCAGAGCTCTGCTGTGGCAGGTGGGTTGGGTTTTTTCCCCTCCAGCCTTTTATTCTAAGTAAATCAACCATTGTGTAGAGGGGAGGAAGGAAACATTCCGGGATCCCTGCGGAAATGAGTTGCACACAGCTGATCTTCTGCAGGGAAAACTGATAAAAAGGCTTTTAAAGGAATTCTCACTCAAAGCCGTCAGGAGAGGGAGGGGGATTTGCAGGCAGCCAGGCTGGGAGTGGAGTGGGAAGAGCCTCCCTGGCCCAGGGACCACCCTGGAGCCCTTCGCCTGGGCTGGCCCCGCTACACCGGGGTGAGTCCAACTGCTCCCCATGGTGCGCAGCACGGGCACATACGTCATCAATGGAGCTGCCAGCCTGGCAGCATCCCTGGCCTCTGCCAACCCTTCCCAGGGCAGCGAGGCAGCAACAAGCCCCTCTGCCCGTGGAACAGCCAGGGCAGAGCCTTTTCTGCTGGGGCTGCTCGGTGCCAGGGGGCACAGGTGGCCGGGAGCTGCTCTCGCCTCCCCCAGGGTGGCTGTGCCCTGGCCTGGCTGGCTCTGCCCGTCGCAGGGGCGCCGAGTGGGAGCACCCGGGCTGGCTGTGTCTCTGCCCATCCGTGCTGGGCTTCTTTAGTCTGCTCCGCAAGCGAGGGGCGTGAGGAAGACCATTGTGCTCCTCTTCCATGCTGCCTCCCGGCTGGAAGCGGTGCCGCTGCCACCCAGGCATCCTGTGCCACTTGCCCAGTCCACCCATCCCTGCCCGCAGACCCCAGTATCTGGTGTTTGAGGCTCAGACCTCTGACCGTGAGGTTCAGATGGACCTTTCACTTTCCCATGTACCCAGCGGCCGCTGCACAGCCCCAGACACCATTCCCAGCTCCAGACACTGCTCCGAGCTGCGGGAGCCACAGGGACAGGAGGGATGCTTCTTCCTACAGAGCCTGGAAACCCTCCGCCAGCCTCTGAGAAGGCTGTGCAAATTAACCCGTGCTGCTCGGTGTCTTAATTCCTGTTGGATTTCCTTGCCATCAGTGGCTGAACAGCGGTTGTTTTGGGGGACGGCGTGGCATTGTCCCTGCCCGCCGAGTACACGAGCGTGGGGGTGATTTTCTTTTGTGTGCCGTTTTATCAGTTGGGTGCAGGCGTGAACCCATCGACGTGCATTTCATTATTCAGGGAGAAAGGAGCCCGTGAATGTAAATGGTACGTTAGACACCCGTTAGGTTACAGTGGAGACGCGTCCTCCCCACCAACGTGCTTTTTTATTGTATTTATACAGCTAGCAACGCATTGTACGTGTCTGAAATCATAAATTTTGCCCAAAAGCTTCTTTTAAAAGAAGTGGCTCGATGCTTTTAATCAGAGCAGAGTCCTTATCTCGGCCATGCAGCATGGTGGTGCCTTAGCAGAGCGATACCTCGGCCTGAGTACGTTGGTGTGCAGAGCAACCTGGCGGGAGGAGGAAAGCCAAAATCACCACCTCTGTGGCGGCCCCAGCCCTGGGATGAATGTCTCCTGGGGAGGTGGCTGCACTGGAAATGTGTCCGGGCTGACCCCTCCACCCGTCCTCCCCGCATCCGTGCGGCCGCAGCACCGACACGGCTGTCCCCATCTCCCCCTCCCCAGAACCAGGCGGAAGCCCACTACAAGGGCCACAAGCACGCGCGGAGGCTGAAAGCCATCGAGGCCATGA
>NW_010232933.1:1898-3751 GCF_000690775.1 Eurypyga helias | reverse complement strand
CGGTGGCTGCCGGTCGGGATGTCACAGCTGACTTCGCCCCCAGCCCGGAGGGCAGCGGGGAGCCCAGCAGCACAGGTATGTGGGCAGGGGGTGCGGGGGGCTCCGATGCCGCAGGCTGTGACACCGGAGCTGGCCAGTTCCCAGGGGTGCAGCAGCGTTTGTGTTCAGCCCTGCTGTGGCTGCAAATTACTGCGGCGTTAATAAACGAGCTGTGTGCTCTGCTGGCATCCGTGGCACGGCATCCCTGCATCCGCGGCACAGCATCCCTCCATCCCCAGCATGGCATCCCTGCATCCCCAGCATGGCATCCCCACATCCCCGGCCCCAGCATGGCATTCTCGACCTGGTATCCCTGGCATGACATCCCCGCATCCCCGATGTGCCTGGCTGGGACAGCGTCCTGGGGAAGGGATGGAATCCAGCCCAGCAGCCAGGGTAGCTCGTATCCCTGGGGAACCTGCCCGCTATGTGTCCCTGCAGCTTCTGGGGGCACACGGCGGGTGTCCCCTCCCGTGATTTGGTGTCTCTGGGAGGTGTTTGGAAGGGCTGCAGGGGAGGAAGCGTTCCTTGCCTGCAGGGCTCACACATCCCAGGGATCTGCCCAGGCTTTTGTGCTGAGTCCAGCTGCCACCAGCTGCAGATAAAAGCGGGAATGGGAGTGACCTGGGGAAGAGCCACCCTGAGCAGGGATGAACGTGAACAAACCGGGGTCTGCGATGGTCTTAGGAAAGACAGGGATGCTCTCTGAAATCCAGAAAACCAACTGCAGCACAGAGAACTTTCCCTTTCTGCCCATTTCTTTCTTTTTTCCCCCATTTCCTTTCCCCCCTGCCAGCTCAAGCCAACGGCGTGCCAGAGCCGGAGCGAGAGTGCAGCAGCCTGGGGCTCCCGCCCAGCACGGAGGAATCACCCGAGGAGTCGGGCAGCGTCACCCTCCTGGGCTCCCCGCCAGGCTCGGAGCTGTCGGAGGGCACCTCAGACGCCACCAGCGTGGCTTCGGCCATGCAGGTAGCCGAGGCGCAGGCAGCCGAGTCGGGCAGCAGCGCTGGCTCGGTCCCCGAGAGCGAGAAGGAGGCGAAGAAGAGCAAACAGCACCTGTACTGTCCCACCTGCAAAGTGACCGTCAACTCCCTGTCCCAGCTGGAGGCTCACAACACCGGTAAGGGCATCGCCCGCGTGGGGATGGGACGGGCTCCTCGCGGCTCCGTCCTGGGCTCCCAGCGAAGCCTCGCCATGCCAAGCACCAACCAGCCTTGCAGGGAAATGGCGAGCGTTAATGAGCCTTGCTTTAATTGAAAAGGGTTAATTAAGGCAGCTTGCAGAGATAAGTGGTGGTTTACCTGTGCTGCAGCCCATGGAGTGAATTTTAGGAAGGCTGAACGCTCTCTTGTTGTTCGTGCCTCTTAATTAAAGACGTTTTCAGACACATTTAATCAAGTGATTGGGGGCTACTTTATATTCCCTTGCAGTTTGGCTTCAAGCTGACAGGAACCCAAGTGCCAGTGCCTCTGCCAGACCCTGGGTAACATTCCAAAAGCAGCCTGGTGCTTTGGGCTCGCAGGGGCTTGGAGAAGCCCCTTGGGAATGGAGTGAGCTTCGGAGCCCCGCGGCATGCGATGGCCCATCGGCTGTGCATGGCAGGCAGGCGGCTGGGGCTGGCAAGGGTCCCCTGAGGGGGTGGCTGGAGGGGAGCAGAGGGTGGCCGGACCCCCTGGAGGTGGCAGCCGTGATGTGGGGGACCCCAGTGGGGTCTGGGACCCTGTAGCGCCTGCTCCCAGCTCACCCCTTTCTCTGGAGGATGCTGTGCAAGGACGGCCACCCCAGTTTGAAAGGGAAGGGCCTTCTCTCCCCCA
>NW_010232933.1:0-1806 GCF_000690775.1 Eurypyga helias | reverse complement strand
AGGATGTGGCCGCGGCTTAGCTGCAAACGTGTCCTGTTGCTTTTGTCAGCTCCGGTTACAAAGTCAGGAGCTGATTTGGGGAAAAAGGAACAAACAAGCAAACAAAATGTTTGCAGCCTTGCGTTCCTCCGCGGCTGTCACATGGGCTCGGCCTCCTTGCTTAACGCCTTAAAAAATAGAATGAATTAGCGGTGGCTTAAATTACTTGCCCGCCCCCCTCCTGCCACCCCGGCGCTGACAGGGGCAGGACAGAGCACCCTGTCCCCAGGTGTGCGGGGATTTCGGGTTCCTCCTTCCCCGCCTCCTGTCACCCCGCTGAGCTATTCCTGGCTCTGCGGCCGGATCCTCTCTGACCTTGGGCACGGCTGGGGTGCACTCGCACGGCGGGCGGGGCGACGCGTGCCCGGCTCTGCCGGCTGTGCTCACGCCCGGGGACAGGCGACAGGCTCCAGCACACGCTTAAAATAGCCGTTTCTCCGAAGGTCTGGCACATGGAGAGAAGAGGGGGGGTCTCCAGGAAGCCGAGCGTTTCTGGTCTGCCTGCGAAGGGCAGCTGGCCACGAGAGCTTGGCAGGGTTTGGGAACGGGCTGCCGCATCCCCGGCGAGAGTCCAGACGTCCCAGGGAGCTCCTTGTGCCCGCTGCCCGCCAGCGCTGCTGGGCACAGGGAGGTGGTGGGAGCAGGGTCCCACAGGAGCGGGTGGGTTGCTTGGAGGGCATCTCCCTGCTGCCGTGGCGCTCGGCACGGCGCTGGGTTTGTTTGCGAAGTCCGTGTCTGAGTGTCCCCTCTGCCGCCCAGGCGCCAAGCACAAGTCGATGCTGGAAGGTCACAGCACCCAGATGCGGCGAGGCCGAGGGAAGCTCCTCTCCCGGGCAGGGCACAAGTCCAAGCGGATCGGCAACAAGGGCAGCATCAACATCCAGAACAAGGCGTTTCACTGCCAAGTGTGCGAGATCTACGTGAACTCGGAGACCCAGCTCAAACAGGTGACGATGCCCGGCACGTGCCTGTCCCTGGGGAACGCAGGGGCACCAGGCGTGGGCATGCAGACCCCTCTGCTCAGGGGGTGGGTACCTGAGGGTCCCTCAAGGAGGTGTCCCCAGGCTGTGCGGTGCTGTGGGTCTGCCCTTGCTGTCCTGGCTCCGGATGATGGGCTGTTTCCCTCTCGCAGCACATGAGCAGCCGGCGGCCCGCCCAAGCCCAAGTACAGCCCCTATAACAAGCTGCAGAAGAACGCTGCCCTCGCAGTGAGTATTCTCAAGGTATCTGTCTCCCAGCAATTCACCTACCCCCTTCGCGCTCCCAAATGTCCTTCCCCGTGTCAGCCGTCTCTTGCAACGCAGCGGCTGCGTTTCCTGAAGCCTCTCACATCTGCCCCACTCCCCTTGGGGGCGGGGCAGGCTGTAGTGCTGAGGGGAGCTTTGCATCCCTGTTCGTGGGAAGAAAGCATGGGAATGACTTGGGAATCCTCTGGCAGCAGCAGTTTGCGGTTTTTCCACCTGTTTCGCGGCTCTTGAACCGGGGAGCGGTGATGGTTGGGTGCTTGGGGCGGGCGCGCTGGGTTAATCCAAGCCGAGGCGGTTGTGTTTGCAGAGACATGAGCATCCCTGGGAGTTTGGCAGCAAATGTCATCCCAGGGCATCAGAGGAAAGCACTGATGCAGGGCACCACAGGCATGGCGAGAGCCAGGGCAGGGCTCTGGGTTGGTGGGGGGGCTGAGGACCTTCCCTGAGGGGGTCATCGCGTCTGGGCATCCCTGTGTGCTCTGACCCGGGAGCGGCTGAGCCGAGGGACCGGGTCTGTGGG
>NW_010232932.1:1059-3885 GCF_000690775.1 Eurypyga helias | reverse complement strand
AGCCGCCTCCCGGAGGATGGATGGATGCCCCCGGGTGTCCGAGCGACGGTGGCCGCGTTGCTGCCGGTGGGAACATCGCACGGATCCGACCCACCTCGGGTTTTTAACTTCGGAGTTTCCCGTTCGTTTTCAAACCAGGGCCAGAGCCTAGTTGTGCTTTTCTTTTCAGTTCATCTGCCCTGCGTTTTCCAGAGGAACGTTTAATTTACAAAGGGCTGCGCTGTAGAAAAGCAAAATAGCTTTGGCTGTTGATACACGGGGGGAGGAAAGCAAGAGGAGAACCGCGCAAGCTGATGAACTGAAATCCCTGGAAACACAAGCTCAGTGCAGCTTTGCAGTGGTTTTGGCTCTGCTTTAGGACAATAAACAGGAGTTCGCTCTGATAAGATTTTTTTCCAATATGACATGCCTGCGGCACCATTTAATATCTCATTAATGATCAATCTGGTGTGCAGCTCAGGAGTGCTAGACAACAAATAGTAACATCTCTACCTAAATTGCATCACCCAGTTCCCCTAATTTCCATATATTTCTTTGTAAGCACCATTATTTCATTTTGCTTATAAGGATTTGTATTTCGTAGGCTATTACTCTGATCTATATCTCTTTTTTTCCCTAATAATCACCCATCTCTCTTCAAGGACAAAGTATCTAACTCTCTTCACTTTGCTAACCTGTGCTTGTGGTCACTTTTCAATTTAGGTTTTGCAGGAAGTGCTTCTTGACAGCTATCAGAGAAAGTGGAACACATTGTCCTCTCTGCCGGGGGAGCGTGACTAAAAAAGAAAGAACATATCCCAAAAGGGCTCTAGATGTTGAAAACAGTATGAAGAAAGCTTCTGGGGGCTGTAGATGCTGTGAGAAGCAGGTAGAGTAAAACTTTACAAGAAGTTGGATAAATTGTTCTTATTTTTGACCAGACACACTTTTACCATGTGTCGTCCTGCCGATAGCAATTGGAACGCAGCTTTGTATGGCTTGTGCATATAGCAGGCGTGCAGTGTCTGCTAGGCGTGCCCAAGAGATGTGAACGGAATGAGGATCTTGTCTTGTCTGTAAGGACTTTCTAAATGGAGTGCCGTTTTTTCCCCAAAACGGTGCGAAAACTGGATGTAGCTATAAGACTGGCAAAAGAAAAGTTAGACAACTGAAAATGAAAGTTGCAGATATATGGAAAACCTCAGAAACTTTCACTGTTGAAAAGAAAGTGCTTAGAGCTACTGTAAAACTTAATGTAAAACCAAAAAATACGGGTTGATTACTTCCGGTGTAATGTCCCACTGCCTCATCAGTCTGTTTACATTCCCTTCATTCCCTCTGTGAAGGGGTCGTTGTTTTCAGAATGTTGGGTAAAATCTTAACTCTGACTGAAATCAATAGCAATCTCTCTTCTGATTTAAATGGGGGCAGGATTTCAGCCACACATTTTGTTTACGTGAAATCGCATCACATCCAGGTAGTTGTCTTTGTGTTTGTTTTGTTCTTAAACTGAAGAACAGAATTAGTTCTGCCAGTGTGAAGATTTGCACTAGTGGAAAGCCGAGCTGCTTGCTTTGTTCCACGTGATTCATGGGGGTGAAAAGCTGGGAGAAGGAAACAAGAACAAGTTGGTAAACTGGAAGGAAGAACCAAAGAGATGCCCAGGAGAACATTAATGGAATTTAGGCACAGGCACGTGAGATGGGATCTTGTTCAGCCTCTAAGCACTTTCTGACAGTGCTGTTGGACCTGAAATTCTGATTTAGGGCACGTCCAGCACAGCGGTCTACTGACAAACCTCAGCAACTCGTTGTCTTACCTTGCATTTAGGCTGGGGAGGCAGCCTGAAGTTGGTCTTCATTCACCTTTTTTTTTTTCTTTCTTTTTTCTCCAAGAGGGAAGTTATATATTCACAGAACACAATGCAGACTGATCTTGCGCTGCGCAAGGTAACAGCAGGCCAGAGAAGACTGAAGGAAAAGTGGTGTTTCCATTCCTTCCCCTATGGCCCCTCTCTGTTGTAGCTCATCTGTTATTGATCCTGGATGTGGGAGATGTAGTTCCTGGGACTTTGCTTCAGTTAAATGCAGTTTACTCGCATCTTTCACCCCTGAGAGAGCGCTCTCAGTCACTTGGCTGTCGGGGGTTTGGGGAGTGGGAATGTTCTACAGTCTCACAGGGTGGCAGAGGCTCTGTGGAGAAGGGAATCGAAGATCTCCTGTTGGGGAAGACAGTGTTTATGCTGAGGGGGGAGACACAAGTGCTGGTTTCTGCTGCCTATGATGTCTAAATAATCCCTGCATGCATTTGCTTTCTGTTGGCAGAATTACCTCTTCCTTCTATCCCTGGATTGTGTGGTATCATCACAATAATTTGGCATTTCATTTACAGGTTAGATTTTCGTGGATGAGACAGCATTATAAAACGTGTAAGAAGTATCAGGATGAATATGGTGTTTCTTCTATTATTCCAAACTTACAGATTCCCCAAGATTCAACAGGGAACAGGTAATCAGGGTGTTCTGTGTATAACAATGCATCTTCTCCTCCCATCAACCCTCACCCCCCCGCCCCCACCCGGAAGCTATTTTTTCCAGGGCATGCCTTCTTTTTGCAATAATCATTGCCCGTATTTCTGTGCTTCAAAAAGTGACAGTTTCCCCCAGTCGTCTTCTTTGCTCTTAGCAAACAGAAGAAAACCTTTCTACGTGATGATTTGGCATGTCTTCTAGGGACTCTCCTAAAAAGTGTATAGTATTTGTAGCTTGTTTTCATTGCTTCGACAGCATTTGAGCAGCTTTTTGTAGCAGATTTCATAGTATTTAGCCCTAGGGAAGTTTCCGTCTCT
>NW_010232932.1:0-1030 GCF_000690775.1 Eurypyga helias | reverse complement strand
TTTCCCTAAGTCTATTTTAGTGGGTATCCTGTTTCAAAATACTGCTCTGCAAGCTTTTGCTTTCTGGCTGGATTTATTTTGAACTGATGTCTTACAAAATGTTTAAGGAACTCCAGTGTGTTACACACCATAAAATACAAATGCCACTTGTTTTTCAGGCAGTAAAGCTAAAGAACTTCCTTTTTCATACCTTCACTGATCTGTTTGATTTGGTTTGGTTGAGGATTTTTGCTTATTTCTGAAGACCTCTTTTTATTTATTAGTTTCATAGACCTTTATTTGCTTTCTTTTGACATCTGTTTTCTATCTTTAGCAGTCTGAACTTCTCTGTGTTTGGTTTTCAACCCATCAGTATATTGAAAGCAGAACTTCAGGCTGTTATCAGAAATAGTTGCAACATTGTTCCTGGAAAAGTTATGGAGACTATTCTGAGTACCATTGAGAGGCATTTAAAGAATAATGCAGTCATGAGGCACAGTCAACATGGGTTCACAAAGGGAAAGACCTATTTAACTAATTTGATATCTTTCTGTGATAAGGTCACCAGCCTCGTGGATGAAGGGAGGGCAGTGGATGTAGTTTCCTGGATCTTAGTAAGGCTTTTGATGCTGTCCCTCACAGCATCCTCTGGACAAGTTGTCCAACTGTGAGATGCGTGGGTTCGCGGTGCGGTGGGTGAAGAACTGGCTGTAGGGCAGAGCTCAAAGCCTTGTAGTGCGTGGGGCCACATCTGGCTGGCAACCGGTCACCAGCGGTGTTCCTCAGGCCCCAATTCTAGGGCCGGTTCTGTTGAATATATTTATCAACAATCTGGATACTGGAGTTGAATGCACCATTAGCAAGTTTGCTAATGATACCGAACTGGGAGATGCTGTTGACTCTCTTGAGGGACAAGAGGCCTTGCCGAGGGATCTAGATAGGTTGGAGCATGGGGCTGTCATCAGTGGGGTGAAATTTAGCAAGTCCATCTGCTGGATTCTGCACCTAGGAGGGAGTAATGCTGGCCATGAATGTAAGTTGGGAGAGGCTG
>NW_010232931.1:0-6578 GCF_000690775.1 Eurypyga helias | reverse complement strand
TCTGTGGTTCTGTGATGATTCTGTGTAACTTCTTTTTGTTAAAACTGATGAAGGATTCCAGTTGCTTCTGTCATCTCTGCTCAAGTTTTTGCCAAATACATTGTTTCTATTAGGCCAGAGATTAGTACAGTTGACATTTTCAAAGACTGAACAATTGTTGCCTCCCAGCAAAGGCTTTTTCAGGCTGTATCATGTTGTTTAATAATTAAAGTGACTAGCTGAATTCTGTGAAAATTCATAGCACAGTGCAAGGTAGAGAGATTAAGGCTGATAATCTTTAACTGACAGATGCGAAATTTTACTTGTGGTTAGGTTAGACCAGACATCCCAAATTGAATTTGTTCATGTGAACTGTATAAATAACTCGTTCTGTTAAAGGAGATTCATTCAGATAACCTTTTTTCTATGCTTCAGTGTTACAAAGTACAAAAGCACAAGCTAGTAACAGATGAAACTGAGACCAAGCTACATGTACCAGAAGCACGGGTTCTGTACTATATGGAACTCTTAATTTCTGAAGTAGAACTTCATGTTCTAGGAGCCAACTGTTCAAGAGTGCTGAATAAAAACAAAATTGAAAAAGTACACAGATACTTCTGGCTGCATGTGGAAATCTACTAAATATTTGGAGGGGCATTAGAAACAATCAATTTCAAACAAACAAACAGAACATCTCTGATTATGTTTTCTCTTAAGTGAGCATCACAACAAATAATTTAATGACTCTGCTATCTTGTAGGTATGCTTCCTGAGAAGAAAGTACTGGGTGCTTCTGCTAAAGATTCAACTCCAAGGTAAACCTTTTGTCTTTTGTTGTCTGTTGAACATTCTGTTTAATAATTCTGTGCACTTCTTAGTAAATGAAGACGACTTCTTCCATGGTTAGTTCTTGATGTTTACACTAAATGAGTACGTATCGTTACCATCTTCTTGTAAGTAGGAAAGTTGAGGTTCAGGTTTAAACAACTTGCCAGAGGTCATGTTGACCGTATAGGCAGATGATGGCTCAAGGTTCTTGGCTTGCTCTATTGGTTTCTAACACTTGCACCGCCTTGCATCATATACATATGTATGGCTTGTATTTGCAGGCTCCTCAGCCCCCTTCTTGAGAAAACCCCTGGAAAGTTATTCCAGCTGGGCTGATTAATTTTTTACTGTAGTTAATGTGTCTATAAATGTGTGAGTTGGTATGCCTTGGAAAAGTACTTCATTTCAAGCTTGAATATATCAAGATGTGATAGCTGTGTTCAAGTTTCTACAGTATGCAAAGCAGGCCCTAAAACCCTACTGTGATATGCCTGCCGTTGTCACTGAGGTATCATTTTACTCCATGCTGCCTTGAGTTGCCAAGGTTCAGTTTCTCACTTTGCATCAAAATCTCGTGTCAGTGTGTAATCTCTGGGCTAGATACATACAGTCATAAAATACTGTGGCTTGTGAACAGATGGAACATGATTTACCTTCTGTTGCGCTCTCCAAACCTTGCTGCCCTTCTTCCTCTGTGTGTCTGGCATGTTCTGTGATGTGGCTGGAAGCTGTGCGGCCTAGAATGTGTTGCCTGTCAGGAGTGTCTGCTGGAGAGGAGAGCATTCTCCTTCTCTGCATTCTTTTCTGGTCCAGTGGTTAGGGCACTGGGGAAGGGAGAAGACAGGAGTAATGTAGATCTGAGAGCTTAACTTGGTTGTGAGGACAGAGTTGACTTTTACTGGCTGGGATTGCAACCCAGCTGGAAGTCACGTGGGATCTATAGATGTCTGTGGTGGAGAGCCAGGCGTGAGCTTCTCAGAGGAACAGGTTGCCCAGAGAAGCTGTGGATACCCCATCCCTGGAAGTGTTCAAGGCCAGGTTGGATGAGGCTTTGAGCAACCTGGTCTAGTGGAAGGTGTCCCTGCCCAAGCAGGGGGGTTGGAACTGGATGGTCTTTAAGGTCCCTTCCAGCCCAAACCATTCTGTGATTCTGTGATTTTTTGGTCCCCATGAAAACAGGTAGAAAATGGAATAGCTTTTTTGGGGTTCGGTGGGTAAGTTACTTCTTGACAAGTGTAAGGCCATACAAACAATTAGCATTTGAAGGCTTTCTGTTTCTTGCCTTACTCTGGAATTATTACAAGGTTTGGGCAGCTTGGGAACGTATGAATCTAAAATCTTGGTTTGGGGGTATGAAGGGAACTGTGATTTTGTGGTATGTGTATGGAACCTGTAACACGTGGAAGTCACCCTGGCTATTTAATATTTTGTCTGGAGCTGAGATTTTAATCATTTTGCTAGGAAGGTTCATGTACTACAAAGAGGATGCACTTTCTTTTTAAGTAAAACAACAGCATATAATTTTAGCTACAGTGTGCTGACTATCAGGATGCAGAATTAGACTGTTATTAAGTCATTGAAAATTACTGGCTCTGGACTTACCTCTTCAAAAAATATTAAATAATGTATTTGGCTTGTAAATTCATGAAAGAAGCTCTGCTTGAAAACTGCTAATTAAATATATTTTGATATGCCCACAGAAAGTATGTATTTTTTGCTGTACTGTATATTTTTGTTTTACAGTTATGACTGGTTCCAAACAGATAGTTTGATCACCATTGTCATATATACTAAGCAGAAGGTAAGTGGATTTTATGAAAGAGAATGACAAGATCCAGTTGTGATCTAGCTTGAATTCAGGGAGCACTTTATTAAGATGTGGTTTTTTTCCTTGCCTGTGGAAGGATATGAATGCGGAGTTGGTGATAGTTGACTGTCAAGACAAACGATTAAGGGGAGAGATCATCGTGGATGACCACTCATACCTTGTAGAAGTTGGTAGGTACTGTAATTTTGAAGTTGAAAGTACTGAATTTTTCATCTACTTTCTTAAAAACCTCTCACCATTTCATATGCATTGTACATACACCAACTAATAGTGTATTCCTCTTTCATTAGAGAAGATTACTTTTAAGTACCTTGATGTAAAGGAATACACTGTTTATCAACTTGCATCTTCATTTCTTTAGTGTGTACTTAATTTTTTACATGTAGAACTAAGTGTAGTAAGAAACTGATGTAAAAGTTGCTTAAAATTTGTCTTCAGGTGTGTTTGCAATGGTTATTAAAATCCCCTTATTCAGAAAGGGTAAGTGATCTAGATAAATGGCGATTGGTAGCTTTACATGGGTCACTGTTAAGTAATGGGAAAAAACATGCTTTTCTTAACGTTATGGATTAGGCCTGCAGAAGTCACAAGTGAAATTCAGGGCCAGCTAAAGATACATAGGGTTCTAGGCTCATTAGCTCACTCAGTATTCCCAGCCTTAAACTGTATGTATATATGACAGCTGGAGTGTAGTTTTGTTTCTGCTTAACGCAGAGTTTGCTTCTCTTTGTTTCAGACTTGAATCATGCAGTTCAAGAAGATGTGGCTGGTAAGTTGCATCTCTTACACCACTTCTGTATCTCTTCTAATACCAGAATGTGGAACTTCAGTTTATTTTTCTAAGTCATCAGATACTTTATGGTTTTGCTTACCAGCAGGTTCTGACACAATCAATCAAATCTAACCATAACATGGAATATTTTTTTTTTAATTGTGACATTTGAGTCTCTGACAATAATAAATTGATGGTACTGTGATCCCTCTGAGTATGACTAAATGTTAAAATAATTAGAAGTTAGTTCTGTTGCATATTTGTAAACTGTTCTTTGCTTAGAATGGGATTTTCTTGGATTTAATTTTTCTTTCGAACGTTCTTGAAAAGTAAGGGAGTAGTAAATAGTGGTAGTTACCAACTCCAGTAAATGAGGACTGTGAATTCATGTGCATTCTTTTTGAAGAGATGGCCTGTGAAGCTTTTCACAATATATTTAGCAAATAAGATACATTAATTATGCATATTAAGTTAGTGCTTGTTGTTTTAAAAGCACGGTAACACATTATAAAGAGATAGCTGTTAGTACATTTAATTTGGTAGTTTAACATATTACTTCCTTGTGTCTTGAGAAATTACTATTCTGAAATTTCATTGTAATGGTGGAGTGGTTTTGGTTTTTGTTGTATTTGTTTTTACAAAATGTAACTAAAAGTGACAGTGTGAAACTCTCTTGTAGTAAATATTGCTGAAAAAGTTGGGAAAGTAGAGATTATGTTAAAGAAAAAGGATAACATTCATTGGAACACGCTGGGACAGCCCTTGAAGAGTCATAATACATTTATCAAACGCACGGAGAGAGGTAAGCAGTTTCATGGCCATGTTACCAGCTGATTTAAGACTTTTTAATAGAATAGTGTGAACTTGATGGAGCCCCAAGTCTGTTACCGTGGTGGCTGTGGTGCTTTTTGGTTTTTTTTAATTTTTACAGCTAAAGCAAAAATTTCTGTACAATTACATTATACAATACAAGCATGCTCCTGTGTTACTGCAACTGTCCGGCTTCTCAAAAACCCTCTTGGCCCTTTGTCTAAAAATGCTCAAAAGTTGACTGTTTGCCATTAATCTTCTTTATTATGTGTGAAAGCAAAGCTGAACATTTTTAAATGCTGATCACCAGTCTTACTGGCTGTCACTTAATACTGCTTAGGCCTTTAATATTGAGAGATTGCAGTGGTAAAGAAATGAAGATGGACTGTGTAAAAGCACATCTGTCTACCTACCTTTAGTTTACATAGAATGTAATTTTCCTTATGAGAGTTTCAGAAACTGTCGAGTCATCCACTTTAATATTAGATCTTTCAATATAATCCTCTATAGTTAAGGGGAGAGAGCCTGGACTAATATGTTGTCCACTGACCATTGCTCATTTTCTCTCTCCTTATCACTTTCCAACTCTGTGCTTTCAGCTCAGCCATAAAAATCTGTGTTGGAGGTTCCTGTTCACTCAGCTTAGTCTTATGTAGCTGCTCTCCATTTCTGTTGAGAATCATGATCCCTTACTCTAAATTCCAGAGTTTTCAATTTTGTTTCCACTTCTGTGGGAGCAAAATAATTTTATGGGTGAAGAAACTCCTACCTTGTGCAGTGTGAGCACCCAAATAGTAATTAACAACTCTAGAGAAGTTCCTTGCCCTTATTGGGTGTTCAGTTAGTTTTGTATGCAAAACTACTTCTTTTTTTTTTTTTTTCTGAAGCAAAATAACTTTATTCTTATAATAAAATAATCAAGACTTCCAGCGTGGTAAGTAGTTCTGACCTCATAAATGAATTGATGCGTTTTATATACGAAGTTAAATAGATTTTTGAAGAGAAAATTAAGTTGGTCTTTGATAAACTACAGAAACACAGAGAATGAAGTGTGTTGCAGATATAGAGGTTCTTCTTGTAATACTACTTACACTTTATTTTACATGCTGGGATAGTAGAATTATCAAAGGTGTACACGTGTGGTTTGTCTATTTACCTGTGCCCACACCTGGAGCGCTTTCAACACAAGGCAGGATATAATGTAGGGTAGTAAAGTGCAAGTAAATCCTGCAGTAAGGTAGCATAAATGAGTGTGTTGCTGACCACAGTCTGGTTCACTCTAGATACTTCACCACTTACACTGTGCTGTTGTGTAGCTCTGGTGAGAGAAGGATCAGCGAGGACTATAAACAGGGCAGAAGATCATACTAGCTTTGTAAATAGCTGTGCTTACGTGATACATGGGTTGCTGTTAAAACCCCGCAGTGATGTGTAAGCTCTAAAAGAAGTAACTTACCCCCATTTAATTGAGAAGTTGAGTTCTTCAGAATGTGTCATGGCTGAGAAGAGCAGGTGGAAAAGCTGACATAAGCTGGTTTGAGCGCGAGCCGCAGAAGCAGTACCAGCGTTGAAGTAGTTCCTTGTGAGAACTGCTTTGCTTCCAAGACCTAAATTGGCTAGTTAAAGCTATTTTATAGCTTTATATCTGGAATTTCTGTGTGGCACTATATATATGGTAGCACAGATGTGTTGCCTTAAATATTCTAATTTTTTTCTTCACTTGGATTTATGTGTCTTCCAGCGCTTACTCTCAGCGTTACCTTTTATTTCCCTTGAGTATGGGAGTCTTGCTTGAAGTCAGCATAACTGGTGATTTCCACTCCTTGAAAGTACCTGAAAATCTGGGAACAGATTGGAAAGTAGTTATGTTATCGTGTTATACCTGGTTTTTATTTATTTCATTCTGTTTGTGTGTATTTGTTGGTCTTTTGGGAAGTTACTAACACTTTCTAATAAAAGGAATCGTTTACCTCAGAATGTTTCCACACTTCCAGACGGTGGCAGGGTTATTCTGACGCCGTGAACAGCTAAGTGCTTATGTGAACACTGATGTTTAATACCTCAGGTTTTTCTTGTCTTTCAGTTTTTCTGTAGTATTGCCTTGTGCGTTGATCATTTAGAACATTTCCATTGTATTCAAAGCACAGGAAGAAGGGTTGAAAAACAGGCAGGGTTTACAACTGAAATTTTTACTTGATTTAATGTTGTTATTACTTGTTCATGTGACGGCATTCATGAATGATAGCTTGTAAAAGGGGTGAGGAGGAGTGAGACACCCCTGCGAGTACCTATACTTTTAAGTTTTTTAATCTTGATTTTTATAACAGCCAGTTTTAAGTTGCTAATCCTCTCTCCATCATA
>NW_010232930.1:10808-50821 GCF_000690775.1 Eurypyga helias | reverse complement strand
GCAGCTCACAGTGACTCTCAAGGGCGAGCTTCTCTGTAAATCTCGTCGAGTTCAGTGGAATGAAGCGAAATTGTATATTTTAGGGCTTCTTTTTAGGGACAGTGTTACTCATTTGGCCAAAGGTCTCATGCGCGAGCAGCTTCGCCATGGCGGCATCGGTATGACGAGGATGCAGAAAGAAGGGAGCACCGGGAAGATGTAACGAGCTGGATCAGTTACAGTCCCACTGGTGTTGCAGCTCACACCAGAGCGGAATTGTACTTTGTGGCCAAGGGCAGTTTTGTTGAAGCAATTGCAAGAGACACGACATTGAACAAAAGGGATTCCCATCAGTGGGAAAAAGAAGTGGGTTTCTCTGTGGGAAGTAAAGGAATTGGGTTGGTTGGTTTGTATTTTCTATGCCTGGAAGACGGCTGGCCAACCAAATGATCACTGCCCTTCAAACACCCTGCAGGTGTTCTCCTTCGTGGCTGTGGCTGACATCGCTCCACATGCGGCATTTAGGGGGCTGCTCTGGAGCTGCCAAGACAGCAACACTGCTGCTGAACTGTTCCCAGCGCCAGAAGCTTACCCTGCCCTCCACCTTCTTCCGATGGGGCGTTTCTCTTCGCTGTGGTAGTCGCAGCAGTAGTTGGAAGGTTTAGGCATACTACACTCATTTGAAAATCAGCATGAGTAGTCGTGTTGTGCAAAGCAAGTGTAGGGACATGGAGAGCTGTATGAGCAGATGTGAGAGACCAGGATAAGCAACATAGATTGAAGTTGAGTGAAGCTAAGATGAACACCAAAGGCTTTGTATTACTCCTGGGTGATCTGCATGGAACGTGCATAGAAGTAAGATCAAACAGTGGACAAAGTGACCCAGAACTCCTCATATGGCAGATGTCCAATAGCTCTCAGATCCTTCATGACCTATGCCCGCCTCTGAGGCTTCTCAGTTTGCTGATAGTGGAGCAGAGTCTCCTAAAATTTTACTTTTTTTTCCCAGTTCTTCTGTATAATTTTCTCTACTCTTCCCAAATATTCGTATACTGCTATGTTCCTCTTCAGCTGTCCTACAGTCTGCACTTAGAATCTGTGGTGAAAAACATCAGTATGCAAGAATATTTTTGAGTTAGAACTATTAAAACCAATACAAGAGACTTAATGGCCCTTTAATACCCACTTCTTTTTGAACTCTCCACTACCATAATATGTTTTCCCCTTGATGGAGCAGTATTTATGCTCCATATTTCATGCATAAAATGCATTCAGTTGTCAGTTCAGAACAAGAGTAAGAAGGCAACATTACCTATGCAAATGCTTCAGCTAAATGCTTTCCTCATTGTTCCCAAAAGGAAAAAAAGGAGACAGCATGTAGCCGTAATGCACGTCTCCAAAATTTCTAATCTTGGGTCCTACGTATTAAGGGCACATACACTGCTTATGTTCCTCTGCTGGATATGGATTTTTTTCCTACTGCAGCAGTTTGTGCATGTCACCCTCAGTGGGATGTTCAAATTAAGTGCAGGGTTTCCAGAAAAGATGCTCCAGTGTACACCCAAAGTGAGGAAATCACAAAAAAATTTTTTTGCTGTCTAGATGAAGTCCTGAAGACACTATAATTTCTTCACAGACCTTTGCCTCTGCAACTTTCCCATGGCCCTGTAGAAGGTCTATAGCTCAGCACAGAGTCCTTAGATCTTCTGACTCAATATAGTAGGCATGGGTTCATCTTTTCCCTATGTGTAAAAAATTTAAAGCCAGGTTTCAGAGAGAAGACTATAATGTCTCTGAATATCATATACCGCAGATCTTTCAGTTTGGTTTTGAAACCTGTATCTTAAGATTTAATAGAACTTACTGAAAGGTTTTTGGTGGAGACAGATGACAATTGGAAAACTGCATCTTAAAGAGCAGTCAGATTTTAAAGCAAAAATACATTTGCAGTCAGAAAAGGAGAAATTGTCAAGAGATTTAGACCTTTCTTAAAAAAGCACAACACCATAAGAGCTGAGTCCTGTTATAGAATGATTAGTCTGAGGTTTCTAAAAGGCCTGTCCTTCATTTAGGCCTTGCTTTTTGTTGAATTAGTTTTTCTCTGCTATTCTAGCAACATCAGTAGTTTTCTGGTACTAACTCTTCCTGGTTATTTAACCTGTCAGAAGCCTTCAAAAATACAGTTACCTGTTGAACTAGTGACAGTCTTGTTTATACATTTGCATTAAATGGACGGACACTAAGAACTGCCCCAGCAACCGCTGGAAGATTGTGAGGTTCTTTCTTCCACACCCTGGTTCACTGGTGGGCCGCACACATCCCCGGAGATGCTGCCCTGCATCAAAAGAGTTGTATAGCTTCTCTGTAGTGAGAGGAAGCCTCCCCAACCGTGCAACACTTGGCAAGGCTTTATGGGATTGTACACCTGGACTTCATTCCACTCTGCTTCATTTCTCGTTTCTGACGACAGATTCATCAGTGCAGCTGGTAGCAGTGAAATGAACTTTTGTAATCCCTTCTCTCTGTAGAAGTTTCATGGGAGCAACAAGTTGAAATTGTGCCTGCTCACAGTCTCTTCTGCTATTTCAGCATAAATGGCTAGTGTTGTGTTCTGTGACCTGTCCTGGAAGACTACAAAAAGCCAGTGATTTTGCCAACAGCTGTGCTGCCTGAAGACAGCACTGTCCCAGCTGCTCGGCCCCACTCACAAGCTAGAAGTTTCCACCCCCACAGCTCCGTTGGCAGATGGGATCATGCAAGTACTGTCTTCTAGACACAACATGTTAGGCTAGTGCAGTGCTCCAGTGGTGAAACTGGGAGGGCAGAGACCTTCACGTTGTGGATAGTGATGAACCAGCTTCAGCTAACACAGTGAGGTCAAGAGAATGTCTATAAATGGTTGCTGTCCTCATTTACAAATAAACATTTCTTTCATTCCTGGACTGTGTACAAATACTGCAGAAACAAAACAGCCTTTCCAAGCAGAATCTAGAGCACTTTGTGATACAGACTTCATCAGATTAGCACTGTTTGTCCAGAAGGTCCACCCTGATAGGCTCATCACAGCAGATAGGAGACTATGCAGGATGTTCTTAATGATGCTGATTATTTCAGTCAGATACAGCAGAGCTGTTCATAGTAATGGGCATTATGATGTGCTTTACTGTATAGAGCTTACTGGCACCAAAAAATGCAACACAGTACACAAAACATAGCAGTAATATTCAACCTTTAAGGAAGTCTGTGCTATATCTATATTTTGAAAGAACAAGCTGTTTGTACCTGTACCTTATATGCTCGATAACATAAATTCCATTGTGATCCAGAGATTTGCTGGATTATCTAGCAGAAACATCTTGAATCCTAAAATACCCTCCTAAAACTTTAACTTCATGTCTCTTCAGCATAATACCAATGAACTCATTCCTAATGTGTCCTTTCATGTGCTGCATGAAAAAATGAGAAGTAAGCTTACTAACATGGCAGTTGTAGAAACTGGACAACATGGCAGATGTTAAAAGACTAATATTAGAGTTCTTAGTACTCTTGGCAAATTGGAAAGGTAACTGGGAAACTGCAGGATATAGTACAGAGAGGGCAAATAGAGACCAATGCAGTTGGGAAGGAGTGACCAGGTGCCAAAATCCAGATGGGAAGTGAATGGCTTTCCAGAGAAGAATGTAGAGTCACAGTGGATCACAAACTGACCACAAAATAAAATCTTACAGTTTTAAAAAACACTGATAGTACAATGTTTAATTAGGAATATAGCCAACAAAACAGGCTCAGCTAAGTTTCAGTAAAGCCTCAAATAAAACAGTTAGTTGGAGCTACTCTCCAAGGAAGACATGAACTGGCTGGAGAGCCTGCAGGCAGAATAACAAAAGGTCATCAGAGATCCTATAATCTGTCTTTGTAACTTATAAAACCAGATAACTCTCTGCAAATATATAAAATGCTGTTGCATGGAAGAGAATAATCTGTTCTTTGGGCTCATGGTGGATAAGGCAAGAAATAATGTCCTTAAACTGCAGCAAGAGTGATTAAAGCAATTAGGCTATTCCTCTCTCCAGCAGTGGATATAATGAAATAAATACATTTTCTTTCTAAAGAGAAGTCACTCATCAGTAAGCATCTCCACAAAACTTACTCTCTCAGCTTCGTTCTGATGTAGCTGACTTTGCACTGACACAGTTCTTTACCTTTTATACACAAATCTGTTTGTAATAATGACTGAGGTGCATCTGCTTGTTTAAGCAGAAGGTGAGGACTCAATTCATCTTTGCTGTAAACCCTGCACGTCATAGTGAATTTGGCTGGGTTAAGGAGCAGCTCCTCTTTTTGTAATACTAAATATAAAACGTCTCCCACTTTTTGTTGTTTATTAAATTAAGAAAGTTACTGAACAGCTGTCAGCTTCTTGGCAAGCTTTGGGAAGCATTCAGCTTGCCACCATGTTGGATTTTTCGCCAGCATTTTGCTGCATTTCCCTTTTTTCACCCTTGAATGGTAAAGGCATTTGTGCAAAAGAAAGAGCGAACCCTGGCACAGCAATTTACATGGCAGGTAACAACAACATGTTAACTTTTATCCAGGCAGAGCATGGAAGGGCCCCTTTTTCCCACATAAAAGGATTTACTAATTAACCAAACAAAGAATAATTCGGGAATTACTCAGCAAATTCTGCTAGAGATGGTCTATGGATTAATGGTTTGAGATTTGTTTGGTGCTCAGATGTCAATGCTTTAAGAGCTCTACAGGATGGAGGAAGAGATTCAGTTGAGACCAAGGAATATGAGTGGACAGCATGGAACTTATGTCATCTTTGTGTCATCTTTTGTGAAAGATGATGGATCTCAATAGTTTGCCTTCCTCTGTCCATAACATTTCTCTTTCTAGGCTTTAAGTCAGTTAATTTTTTCATCAGTGATGGGATCAGGGTCTAGGAGAATGGGGGGTGTCAATTTTGCCAACTCTGCCATAGTCATCTGTTTACATACTGAGTGGTTTACACACTTGGTGACACCTCAACTAACTCTCTTATCCCAAAGGATTTGCACATACGTGCCCCACTGAAATGATCCAACAGCTCCATGGAAGATGTGCCTAAGAGAACAGACTCTTCCCTAGCTGCAGGCAAAGCTGACCAGGACAGAAGACACTGACATCTTACTTCCCTTCAAAGAAGCAAGTGGGACTATAAGCCCACAGTGGGAGCACATCCGTTTGGTAAAAATAGACATAAGTAACAGAACACTGCTTTAAAGGTGGAAGTAGAACCGTAAAAAATTAAAAGAAGAAAAGAAACTCACTCTGTTCTTCCATCATGACACAGAGAGAATTCTAGTGCTATTGTACTAGTTTGTAAAGGCGCCTGTGACAGACCTGTCTCCTAGTACAGCTACACCACTCAGGTTGCCTTCCAGTGTCCTGAGTTCTCTGCATCACTAGTTTTCTCATGGATTTGAAATTTTAAAATATATCAGTTAAAAAAGAAATCAAACAGAATGGATGCTAAAGTTGTACGTCAGTGAAAAGGGCACCAAGACAATAAGCATGTAAAGGACATCTACCAAACATCCCAGGAAGATGGTTTATTCCATCCTATCCCATCCTATCCCATCCCGTCCCATCCCATCCTATCCCATCCCATCCCATCCCATCACATCCCATCCCATCCCGTCCCGTCCCGTCCCGTCCTGTCCTGTCCCATCCCGTCCCGTCCCATCCCATCCCAAAAACTGAAGTAAAAAAAAATATAGCCCAAAATCTAAATTATAGTAATGATAATAAAAAACCCTGATAGACATAGGACAGATACTTCTAGCACCAATACAGTCAAACACAATGTACTGTAGTAAACATTGCTGCGCTGGGCACTGGCCAAATTGCTTTATTTGAATGACCTTTGATTGCAAAGCCATACTTGCTATGTGAAAAGTAAATAAATCAATAAATGCAAGTTTGCAGTGGTTAGTGGATCAAAGCTATTGTTTGTCACCGTGTCCTCAGCAGAAAGCAATGTTACAACCTGCAGACCAGATAGATCTGTTTGTGTGAGGTCTGATGGCAGCTGATAATTCTGTAGCCCAAGAAGCTGAGGAGGAAGAAATAGATGGGTATCAGGTTTTTGCTTTTGGGGATTTGTTTCCTCAGTGTTGCCTTATTGTATTTTTGAGGTTTGCCTTTCATGTGCCCTATAGGAGAATTTCTTAGTCAGTGTTAAGCAGTAATGAGCTGGCTTCTTGTATAAGAAGCCAAATTAGAAATGAATTAAATGGTGTTACAGCTCTGTCTTGTGCCATTGTTCCAACATGTCTCTTAGATGTAGATTTAGTAATTAAAATTCAAACTGTAGGGGGTAAGGAGAAAGCATATTAGGATGTCAGGGTAACAAGGGCATAATATACAGACACCAGGGTTATCGTCAAAGTGCAGGCTGCCATATGAGCTAGAGGTGCTTGAGTTACCTTTAGACTTGATAGCTTGTGGGCTAAAAGAAAAAAACTCTTTGTGCGTAAATGTGCCCTGTACCCCTTCCAGTAGGAATAGAAAGGAGGAGGAAAAACAACCCAATTACTTTTTATAATGGTGTTTCATGAATTTCTGAATGGGGTTACAAAAAATATGCAGAACTATACCTAATGACTTGTGGTATCTCTTGTGTCTGCTCTTCCTGGGAATTTGTGCTACCAGTCTGTGCTTATTATTATACATTGGAAAGCCTTGAAGCAAGGACTGTGCACTTTTAAAGGGCATAAAATAATTGAGTCTCACCAGTTCCACAAAACAATGATGCTGGAGTTTCTGTTCTACAGCCTGATGGGCAGAAATGGGGTGTCATCTGTAGAAAGAGTAAGATGAATATTTGTCTCTGATGTTGGTGTCCTGAGAATTTTCACTCATATTTTTGCTTTTCATCAAGAAAAACCATGCAGATATGATCCCCTGTAAGATCACCATGGCCAACGTGTCAGAAAAATTCAATAGTCCCTCATTATCATCACCTTTGTACCATAGCAAAAATTTGTACTTTGTACCAGTTGCAAACACTGACAAGATCTGTGCATGGAAAGGAAATAACTGGGGGAGTGTGGAGGGGAAAATAATAGTTCTTGCTTTCAGATAGCCATGGGACCCTTCTGCCTTTAATCTTTGAGTGTATTCACAGCCAGAAGTGAAATGATGCATTTTTATCTTTTAATGTGGAAGAGCAGAGGAGAAGAATGCAGACATCGTGGAGGTGGAGTCGTGTGCCTATGTACGTGCGGGAGGGAGATGCAGTCCACCCTGATGGAAGAAGAGATTCTTGCTAGCTGACAGCAGGGAATGCTGTCTTCAGTACAAGTGATTTAGGGATCAGCAGCTGATCGCCAATGAGGTCAGAGGGTCAAAGCCTAAATAATCTAATCCAAATGAAGGACACAGTGGAACTGCAAAGTCGGCAACACAATGCCTGTCAGATTTGCACCCACAGGTACAATATTGTGAATGCAAAGACAGACTAGATGACCGAGACATGCAAATGCAATGCAAGACATTTAAGAGAAGAATGCAAAGAGAAGGTAACTCTTTTCTTCCTCCCACACCACCTCACCCCATCCCCCAGATACACATATTTTTGTCAAGTTTTCAGTTAATCTGTTAGGCAATTATTGCTCCCCCACCACCAAGAATGAACAGAAGCTGGCAGGTATATTGCATGGGGAGCCAAAGCTGTAAGTGGATGGAACTGGGTGGATTAGCCCTGGAACACACTCATATGTATTAATGGATAACTTCCTGAGTGCCACAATGCCAGGAATGGGACACTTGGATACGACAGCACTGGATCTGTGGGAACCATGTAGTGCCTCTGTGTGTGTAACAGGCAAGTGTTAGGGTGGTTTGATACTAGGCTATAGCTCACGCATTCATACCAAGTGCAGTGTAGTGCACAGTAATCTGAGGAGGAAAAGAATAAGCTTTCTCCCATTGTTTTTGCCTGAAGCAAACAAAACTCATATCTCAGAGATATATCATTAGAGAGAATCCTGGAAAGAACAGTCTGTGCCATTAATTATGCTTCGTAGAGGCATAACAAAATGCAAGGGCTGAAAATTCAAGTTATAAAATGCAATTCGGGAACATGACATGGATTTTTAATAGTGGGGTGGGCAGCCATTGGATCAGGCTATCAAGAGAGAAGTTGTTAATTTTTCAGCGCTTCAGAGAAGTAAATCAGGACTTTTATAAAACATGTTGTCTACTTCCATGAGCAATTATCGAGCTTGATGAGAGTTTATTGACACAGCAAGGTGGACTATACTATACTATATCCTTCACTGCAGGTGTCAGTGGGCAAAATTGCTACAGTCTCTGTTTCAGAGATGAAGTGAGGTACTCACAGCGGCCTTATTGAGCCTTGAACAATGCAGGAAGGGTATGGGAGAAGCAAAACCACAAAGATCTACTTTTTTTGCACAATGACTGTGCTCTTACAACAGGCGGATTTTCACCACCATTCTAGGACATTATTAGGGATTATGCTAATGGACTTGCAATAGCTAGTATAGCTGTGTGAATAAATAAAGTCAGCATATCCCCATGAAACATTCACAATAGATCTGGTTTCTGTAAAAGAGGATTAATGACTGTTAATTATGTAGTGTAGGAGCAGCTTACAATGACACATACATAGAAAATTCCCATGCCTAGAGATTGAAATATTCTTTTCCACAATGTTTTTGGTAAAAGTTCCATCAATTTGATGAAATTTACTTTGTGTTTTACTGTTTACTAAGGAGATTGACTAAGGTGACTCTCTGGGGAGCCTAAGAGGACCATGATGACCTAGGTGACTCAGGTTTCCTTCTTGCTGTGTTAGAAGAAAAGAAACTGCACAAAAACCCCTCTCCTTTCTGTGGCCAAGCATGGTTGGTCAATCAACCACGTACCCAGTTTATTAATGCATAGATAGGAATTGCTGATTACAAACCACACAGTCTTAAGCTGATAGCCTGGGGAAGAACAGAATTTCCCCTTATCTTGTGTACTAATTTGTACCTGCATGCTTTGGAGCCAGTGGAAATAGCATATTAATCATTCTCAAAAACTATTTGGTTCAAGTAGACCGAAAGTCTTTCCCCGTATTTCACTGTCTAGATCACTGCAATCATGTTTATCCATTTTAGAATCCATTTTTAAGTGCCTTTTAGAAAGAACTGCCTTGATGCATTTCCTACTTTGTCATGTTCAGCATGTGGGCTGGCTAATGTTGCACCTAGGCAGAGAAAGAAGCAGAATTAAGAGTTTGGAAATACAAAGAACCCAAGAAATCATCCATTCATCCATCTGTCTATCCATAGATAACGTTGTGATGCTTGCTTCTGAAAGGCTGCTGGATGGATTTTTCAGCCACTTTCAGTAAGAGGTCTTAAAAACACACTGCTATGAAGAGTTTCCAGATGTTCAGTCTTGATGGTCTTCTCTGGAAGAAAAGAAATGCATCTTCAGTGCAGAGTGGCTAGAAAAAGAAGCCTGACCTGCATGTGTTCTTAGCCTGAAAGAGCGCCAGGAGCCGTCTGAGAGCCCTCAGATCTGTGATGTGTCAGAGAATGACAGACATGCTCCATTTTCTGTGTTATTTAGTGGGCTGAAGACCCCTGATTTCATCCCAGTTCACAACATTTGAGTGGTAATTTAGGAAAGGTTGAAAACTGCTGGAATTTCATCCTGTAGGTTTTCTTCAAGAATGTAAGCACATTTCTCTGCAGCCATGTGTCTAGTCGGTGTGGATGGACAGCAGAGGAAGTCTTGTTTATATTTAGACTTGTTCCAGACATGAAATTACTAGAATAAATAAAGATAGAAGTAGAAAGATTAGAGAGATTTTAATTTGGCACAGGCATCATTAATGGTTTATTTGCTTTTTGATCTTGGAACTTGCACCATGTCTTAATAAATAAAAATGCTCCATAGCAGCTGCAAAGTACAATGGGGAGATAAAGACAGAGCCAAAAGCAGTAAAAACTGAGTAGCCTGGGACAGGTATTAAAGTCAAGAGCAATGGGCCACATCAACACACTGTTACTTGTGACTGATGCAGATCGCACAGAAAGGAAGTCAGCCGTGAGAAGTATCGGGAGGCTTTCTGTCATTGTTTTCTGTGTTACTACCGTAGTGAAACTGAATTAAATGATGCCATGTAGTTGGTAACAATGTAGTCTCCTTGAAAACGAGTTAGAAAGCATTTCCTCATCCATGACAGGGGTTAAGACAGAGTGAATTTAGCGTGAGCTCTAAGTATGCACATCATTTCCATGGCCTTCCCTGAGACTGAGAAATGCTCCCGTTGGCAGCAGTCTGGGTGGGTTAAACCGGGCTACCTCTAGCCATTCCCTTCTGAACTCCGGCTTCAGCTGTTGCCATTTTCAGGGGAAGACCCAGCATCGCTTTCACTGCGGGCATAGTGTTGCAGTCTCTCCGTGCTAGCCTGTGACCCTCTTAGCTTATCTGAAGTCAGCACCTGCTGTTTGCACTTATCAAAGTGTTATCTTTCACAAAACTTGGTGATATTTACTTGCAGATTGCATCATAACATGGAAAAAAGCATCCTAAACCAGTCATTACCTGTCATCCTTGGAGTATTTGCTGAATATACACAGGGATTTTGGGGTTCTTTTTCTGGCTCTTCTTGACCACCATAGGTATATCTTTACCCCGGTCAGATTGCATTGTTTGCACTGATTTTTGGCCTTGATTCAGAATAGATAAGTATTTGCAGCTTCCTTTGTTAGGACAGAGAAAGCAAGTCTTAGAGGCCTTCACTGTCCACAAAATACACAAATATTTCTCTTTCTTACTTCTTTTCCCCTGTGTTACCCACAGTTCATAGACAGCTTAAGCATAGCATTAACACCACCTTGTTTTTTAAAGTATTCTAGGTTCACAGAATTTTAAAATATGTCAGTGAACCATCTGAAATCTTTGCTTACAGGTTCTCACCTCTGTGCTTTCATATCCTTCCTAAAGAGAGGTGCTGTCCTGAATAAAGCATTTTACTCAGGAAAAATAAAAATGGTTTATCTGGATAGTCAGGGTTTGCTAGTGCCTGCAGCAGATTAGAACATTGACTCACAGCTGCTTTGCTTTTGTTTTATGCCAACATAACTTCATCATGAATGGGAAAGAAAGGAGGCATTTCCTACCTTTGCTGCTGAATGCCTCTGTCACCTCTGTTGATGTGCTCAGGCTTTCCATGTCTCAGTTATCTCCCATTCAAAGGGATATATTTCATCAAATTATTCAAAGGAATTTCAGCTAGTTCATGTTTGGGAAGCGCTTTGTCATTCTTGTTGGAAAATCTCTGTGTAAGTGTTGATGCCATTCCCAATTGCTTTCAGCTTTGTACTAGCTAAGCTCACGTGACTTTTGCTTTTTTTTTTCCTGCATTTACTTCTGTATTTATTGAACATATTCATCAAGCTTCATTTATAAAGTTTGATGTAATTACAGCCATGATTGTAAGAAGTGGTATTTTCCCAGTTTTTCATGTTATTATCCTTTGCATATATTGGAAAGAAATGACAACTCAGTTCTGTCTTTAGAACAAGTTTTGCTTTTGTTTTCAGTCAAACTAACATTCTCTTCATTTTAATGTTATCTTTTCCAAAACTCCAGAAGAAATCAGCAAAAGTTTGTTGTCTGGTCTTCTTTACACCCTCTAAGGAATTTCAGCAAGCTGTCCTACTATACCTTGGGGTGGTGGTGGTTGTTTTCCTCCAACAATAAAAATCTTTTCTGGCTTAACTATATGAAGGATTGTCTGAGTGTAACTTTGGGTGCTTATGAAACTATAATGTCAGGTAGGACTAGATGACTGGAAATCAGCTCAAGGCCCAATACCTCGAGAACTACAAGCACATGGAATAATTATGACGCTTTCATTCATGTGCTTAGGAGTCAGTGAGTAATTATTATCGCTGATTTACAGTTAGACCAAGCAACTTGACTGCAGCAGACTGTGGAGTAACTGGCTTAAAAGTTTTAATTCTGGTGAGCGCTTGGAAAATAGTTAGAGGGTATGCCAGGACCTTGCAGTTCCTTGGCATTTTGGTTTGCAATTCATGTGAAGACTTGCCCAATACTTAGTGAGCAGCATCAAAAGAAGTCACGCCTTCATCTTGGAGATCTTTGCCAGAAAAATCCCAAGAAAGAAATCCTCATCTCTTCCGTGTTTGACAGCTCTCTGCCAAAGAGATTATGTTCTTTCCATTCTCCACAGGTATCCTAGAACAGCCCCAAGCTGATGATTTGGCAATGTGTAAGGTCTGAAGTTTATTTAGGCAGTTGTGAGTTTGCTGCAGATTTCAGTGAATATCTAAATCCTGTCCAAGGCAGCAGTTTGCAGATCAGTGTTATTTTTTGATTGATTAATGCTTGCAAACCAGAAAAAGAATAGATTAAGATTGCATAATGAAATTCATTAACTTAAAAGCACAAGTTGGCTGAGGCAATGCTATACAGAATAACTCTTTACCAATAATAAGCAACTTAAAATCTCAAATCCCCTTTCATCATAAAATTTCTCTAATGGCATCTTCTCATGTGTATGATTGAACTCCGTCCATGGAAAGCAGTACAGCTGAAACAATCAGTCCAGTGGAACGCACCACAGCAATGAATTAGTCATGAATCCATCATTCCAGAAGTTCAAGGAGGAGGTTATTAATTAAGTCTCTTTGTTCTGTGACTTGCTTGAGATAATATTAGGTGATTTTGGCAGCCTTTCCAGCCTTCAGTTTTCCTAATCTACAAAAATGTTGGAGTCTTTTTGATGAATGGGTACTGTTATCCCTTGTTGCTAATAAGGCATTAGCTCCTGTTTCACTCACACATTCAGATATTTTTTGATGCCAGCATTGTTTTCTTGCTTTGCAGCAGAGAGAATATACAGTAGTGATGATTTGTCTTTATACTACAGCCTTTTTTCCTCTCATTTATATACTAGCTGCTCTCTGATATGATTGCAGTTCCTTGGGTGTAGATGGCTCCATTACTGTTTTTTAATCATGTGCAATCCCCCTTGCTTTGTGCGCTTTGGCATAAAAATATGATGGATTTACCTGAAGAAAAGACAACATCATCACATGGCCAGCTGATGTCTGAGAACTGCTGGCGTAACAAAGTGTCTGTAGGCATACACAAAGAGCTTAAACACCCACTAATAATAATGGCATTCTACTTTCAAAATCATGAGTTTGGGTATATGATTAACATCTGTAAACAATATGAATCGTTTCAAAAGTATCTAGCAATGGAAGCTCTATAAGGTCATGCTTGAGGCTCACTTCAGAGCAGATTCCTCTAGTTAAATGTCAGCCAGGTGGAGGTAACAGTACAAATGCAGAGTACAAAGCTGCAAAAAGGAAGTACTAATGTTCGTTATTTATCAGTAAAACTCCCCAAACAATAGTCAAAGTTCTCAGTGGAACCAATTTCCAGTATCTTCTGGATCATACGCTCAGAGCAAGACATGCTGGGCTTCTTTAAACTTCTGCAAAAAAAAGAGATTTTATTATTTCTCCTTCAGTCTAGTTTTTGACAACTGCAACAAAACACTTGAAGCAAGTGTGTACATTGTGCCAATCACTTGACTTTCTAAAAGTCACCTGACTTTTTGAAGTGCCTGACTTAAAAAGACATAGCTACTAAAATACCTCCAAAACACATCCAAAAAATCTGAACACAGATTATAGGAAAGGAATCAACCACTTCACCTTTTGTTGGAAATGCATTCTTATGATGCGCATGCCTGGGGGTCTGAGCAGACCAGGTTGGTCCAGGAACCAGGCAGGTGATATTTCTCTATAGCTTTGCCAATGAACATCTATTGTGATTTGTTCCTCCACTCTGAAACTAATCACAGATTTCTAGAAATCCAGCCTTTTAACCTGAAGAATATTTGAGCTTCCGTTTTCCAAAATGCCCTTAGTAATAGTAGTTTGTGATACTAATACTAGGTAGCTGGGTATACAGAGTTGTAAAGAAAATTCCCATCTGTTTGAGTCCTAAGTCAGAATGGAATTAACTCATGTCCCTAAAATTGCTCTGGTACTGTCCTTCTTACCTTCACTGAGATGGAAAGTCTTGCGTTTGTTTTGCATCTGTGTGTGTAAAAGCAGGTGACATCATCCGATGGACAAATCCATTAATGATTCAGATAGCAAGAAGTCAAGTCACTTGAACTTTTCTACTAGCTTCCATCCAAAACCCACAACATACTTCAAAAAAAAAGCTTGTAAGTGAAGTATCAATCACGACAAGAGCAAAGAAATAAGTAATGGATATTTTACAGATTATGAAAACAACATATCAAAGCAACAGCATGCAGCATGTTTTAATATTTCACAAGTGAAGACATATCAAAGAATCACAGAATGGCTGAGATTGGAAGGGGAGCCCTGGAGATTACCTAGTCCAACCCCCCTGGCTGAATGCAGAATCAGCTAGCGAAGGCTGCCCAGGACTATATCCAGGCAGGTTTTGAGTATCTCCAAGGTTGGAGACTCCACGGCCTCTAAGGGCAACTTGTTCCAGTGTTGGATCAACCTTACAGTAAAAAAAATTTACTTAGGTTTAAGTGTTTTTTCATTTCTGCCCCTAATCAACATCAGATATGAACACATGCCTTTTCTTCGTGTTCAGTTACGGATGACAAAATGGAGAGAAATAAGCGGCACATTTCCCTGTCTCCTTGTGCTTTAGCCCAAGCATCAAGCAGCTGCTCTCTCGTTTTTCTCATTTACTGTCATTGCTACTAATAGCAGAGACAAGCTATTAGTAGACACTCCATAAGACATCTTCTGAGGCAGAACGCAAGATGAAAAATACTCAAGTTCTTAACTCTCTGAAATTGAGATACGGAGGCTATACAGTAGAGAGTTTAAAAAAGAGAGAGACAAATACAAACAGATGTATGGGCTAGCAGGCTTGCCACAGTACTGTCACCATTTCAACAGCTTTATTTATTGTGAGCATTTGGAAAGAAGGACAAAAGCATAAGCCAGAGGATGATTAAAGAGTGAGCTGGGGAAGTTTAGACTCCTTCAGAATAAATCTGAGTAATGAACAGCATTTATTATGTCTGTTTAAAGGCAAAGTAATAAGGACAAAGGGTAAAGCTACACTAAAAATTAACTATGAGTTCTGGTTTGCATTTGTGACTGTGCCACCCAGCTACACCCGTGTAAGATTTCTATGCTTGCTTGCCAGAACAAGTACTTTCCAAGCCCATGAATTCTGCTCGAGCAGGAGGTGATACACGCTTCAGCCATTGTCCACAGCTGTACACAATCAATAAGCACTGCACTTGCAAATACGCATACTTCTTCTCAAGAAAAGCTTACTCCAAGCTGAATTCCTTGCTCTGATATCTTCTCATCTTCTGCCAGCGCCAACTCACCCAAATGCCAACCTCAACAGCCCTGTCTGCCTACCTGGAGATTTAGCTGGCTGTTTGTAAATCCCTGTTGTGCATTTAACCCTTGTTGTCCTTGCAGACTGCAAGCCCAGGCTGGGCTTAGCAGATCCAGGCTGGCTCCTTCTTTTCAGTATAACCAGGTGCTTTCACTGTGCTGCCTGAGGAACACAGCGCTGATGGGTCAGTACTTGAAGAATCACAGGACATCCCCTGCTTCCAGTCACAGTAGCCCAACAGCCAGCATGCCTCGCCATATGGAGCAAGCATTCCGAACTGGGCAGGCCCTGGTCAGAGTGCAGGGTGGAGAGAGTCCCACACATCGCCCTCCTGAAAGGCAAGGGATACAAACTGGGGGTGTGATAATGCCCAAGGTAGCTCCTTGCTGTGCAACAGAGTACAACAAGCATTTGTCAATACTCTACAACTTCAATCCGCTTCAATTTCCCCGCTAAATTTTTTCAACTTCATATTATCATATTATTTTACACAGAGAAAACCGTCCCTGCATGTATCTTGCCCTGTGTTATTGTGGTCTGTGGACATAATACAAGTTCACAGGTAAATATTTTTGTCATCAGATCTCAAAGATATCTGAGACTAATTGTCAGTACTGGGTATGTTCTGCCATTCAGAGTGATCTTGCTCAGGGGCTTGCAAAGCTACTGACATCTAATAGTTTTCAGGCAGATTTCTCATTCACCACAGAAGTTAGTAGTCGTAAAGACCAAAAATAAATGAGGTTGAGCTGCAAACTCCCCTCAAGATAAGTCATAGCTCACCAGGTAACAGGCAAAAAAACCCCAAACTCTTCTGTAAGATGCTGCCTACCTGACAGAAATTTTTTAATATGAAACCGCTTGCATATGGCACCAGTCATTTTGTCAGCTGAAGAGGAACATCACTCATGTCCTTACAATGCTACACAACTTCTTTCGTGCTTCAGTGTTGATAAAGCTCTTGAACAGAAAGCTTCATTTCACAACATTTGAACATCTGGGTGTAATTACTGAGTTGTGTCAGCTTTCATCAGATAGTGAGCTAACTTCAGAACAGCCTGAAGGTTGTGTTTTCTTAGAGAGTGGTCAGAGCAACAAGATTTGCAACTAGACTTCTTCAGAGTTCAAGTCAAGTGCCTATTTGGTACTTAATATGGATGCAGATTTGCAAACAACGTTATATTCAGAGGTATCTGGGATTCAGTTTTCCATTTGAGTCTCCCTCCAACTGTTTGCCTGCAAATAATGTCATGCGTGATCTTAGCATGATTTATTGTATGAGCTTAAGCAGAAGAAAGTATTTCCCTGTTTGAATTACTGAATTTGTTTTCCCGATTCAAACTGTCATCCACTTTTCCGACTATGACCATATGTTTTCTTTTCTCTCCCTATTTTACTCTGACTTGCGCTATTACCTACTAAATTTACAGCCTGTTTATGTTGGTCAGCAGCTTCAGAACCTATACATGTCTCCCATCCTCTAAGTAGTTGGATGAATCACTCCTCTTTGCAAGATGATAGCTGTTGCCAGTGTTCCAAAATACCAAGCAAGCAGTAAAGTTTTACTTATCCTGTTGAATTTAGTAGTCATTTTGCAGTGACTGCAACCCAGATAAATGATGGTATTTGTTTCTTTATTTATTTGTATTCATTCCTGAGCTTGGGCAGCGTATTTTTTGCTGTTCCTTTCAGAAGTTTAAATGGGAGTCCAGTACAAAATTAGAAAGTGGATTCCATGTACATCATTTCCCTGAACACAGTTGTTGCATTTCTCATCTAAGAACAACAGCCACAAAACCCCTCTGACCAAAGGAAGAAAATGCTTCTGTTTTCCTCTGTAATTGCATATACCTCACAGTGCCCGTGGGACCATATTCTGAATCTTGATAGGACAACACAAAGTATATGACCTTGCTACCTTGCTTTTTTAATACCATGCTGGGTCAGGAATCTGAGGATCAAAAACCCTTGAGGGTTCTGTCTTCAGAGCATCTCTTTAATACAAAAAGATTATGATACACTGGGGAGGGAGGAGAAAGGCTGTTTGATCTACACTGTATTGTCAAATGCATTATTCCTATCGTTAGTTTGTCATATGTGGCTTCTATAAGAAGTCATGAGCATGTCATCAGCTCTAAGATCAACAAAAATGTTGTAGAGGAGATAGTTTTAGAAATGCTGAAAAGTCAAGAAAATTTTTAATATATATTACAACCTCTGTGAATGAACATGCCCTTAAAGTTGCAGTTGATTTCTTAATCAAAAAGACAAGAGAGAAGGAGAAAAAAATTTATAAACACTTCTTTGTGTAGCATATATGGCCCATTCCTGTCTGCTGTAATGTGGAAAGAAAGAGACAATTGCTGGAAGTCACTCCAGAGTCAGAGAGGCTTAAATTAGAAAAAAGGGCTCTTTTTAAAAAACAAGGTGATTAAACCCTGGGACAGACAACCTCAGTGAAGAATGAAATTTTCCCTCTTGATGCCACGTTCTTGCTGGGTTTCTTTCTAGACCCTGGGTTGAAATTACTAGAATATAGTCTGTCACCAAGTATGGGCTGCTCAACTCAATTGAATAGGATATACAGAATGTCCCTCCAGATCTTAAATATTAGGAATTATGGTTTGTCATTATGAGAACAGAATATTCTGATCTCTCGATATTTTATGTCCCTGTTTCTCACAGATTTTTTTTAAACAGGAGTTCCACAAGAGGTTCATGAAAAAAGGCAAAGAGAATTCTTAAAATACATCTCCACATATCTAAGATCCATTTTTTAGGAAGGCATGGACAGGCTTCCTATGCCATCAACCAGAGGAAAGACATCAATATTTCTAATGTTAAATTTTAGAGCTTTTTTTTTCCTGTAGGTGGACAACCAAATTTGTAGAAGCCCAGATTTGCAGAAGCCTGTGCATAGCTGAAGAGGCATGCACATCTCTGGAACAGGCTGGAGGCCATTTAGGTGGTTGATAAGCTGCAGGATAGGGTAGTTCTTCAAGGATAATGTCTGCCTGCAGAGGCTGATGGGGATTGTGTGAGTTCCCTATCCCCTATCACCCCACTTGCTTACAATTTTCTTCCCCATCATGTCGGTAGGACAAACAATGTTTCTGGAGAAGAAAGAGCATCCAAATATCAGTCTGATAAACTTTTCTGTCTAGTCCTGTTGCTGTCAACCTCTGCTGAAGTGCAGAAGCAGTTGCTCAGCTATCAATCCTTGTCTCCAGCTTCTGCTGAGGGTGTCTCAGAAGAAAGCTTCCCTGCCAATCCCATTTTCAGAAGGAATTATCCTAAGTTCCTCAGGCAGAACTTACAGTTGACTTGAACTGCAATTATATTTGATTTAAGGACTATTTTGGTCGAGGGATTCTATTCTGAAATTTTTGCATAAGGGTTCTGCTTTCCAGAGCACTGATTTGGAGAAGTAAATGAGTCTAGGGTCTGTGTAACCATATGGCTGGTTCAGGAAGAAGGCTTGTGCATCAAACTGTAAGTCTAGGTTGATTACCCTTTGCAGAATTCACATCATGACTGCAAGAAGCTACCATACCAAACTGTATCTGCGGCAAATCTCTATCTGAAACAGGGCGCTCCCCCTCTGCACTTTCTCTGGGTTTCATGAAGCTGAAATCCAACTTTGTTTGAATCTGTGAAGGCATACAAAATTTTCAAGGGAAATTCAGACCCTGTAAGAAAATTAACATACATAGTCTGCGATATGTAGCCCTATAATGTATGTAGTATGTATACAGATACTTGTGCTGTTTTCCTTCTGTTTACATCAGCTGTTTAGAATTATACCTGAGATCTATAAAGGGTGTAAAGGTCATGGGTTGAAAACCCCTGAGCTAGAGAGGAGCCTGTCTGGAAATAAATACTGTTGGAGTGTTTCCTTCAGGCACAGTAACCAGGCTTTCCCTGTGGTAGCTACATTTATTTCTCACCATTGGGCTGCATTTGCTGTTTATTTCAACAAGAATGTCTTTCTTGCTTCTTTGCTTGCTGCATGGCCTTGCTGTGACCGCAGGCTGCCTTGACAGAAATCACTAGCTGGAACGATGTGCTTTGCCAAGGTTGTCTTTATTTAGACAAGGTTTCTGCTTTCTGAAGTCTCTTGTAGGAATGGAGGGATCATAAAACAACCGTGCTGCACCTCAAATTGCAGAGGCTATATGGTACCCTCAGGGGAAAGTGCCTTTGACATTCCTACCTTGTTTCATTTCTTCTCCCATTTCTTTTTTTACAGGGAAAACAGGAGCTTCTGAATAATTTAGCAGTGTAATACACAATAAAGATTTCTTTTTCTTTGACTATTATTCTGGGTTGTGGACAATCCTCCTTTCTACCAAAACAGATAGTCAGGACAGTAGCCTGAGCTCAGATATCCCCCAGACACACCTTTCTAGAGGAGTGGCAAATGAACTGTGGCTTGTTTTTTCCTCCCTTCACTGTATACCAGAACATGCCAGACTGCAATACAAATAGTGTATGTGTTGAGGATGCATATTGTAACTGTTAGTATTCCAAGAGAGTCTGGAGTCTAACACAGATCAGCCTCTCCAAGGCACTGTACCTGTGGACAGTATTTATACAGAAGAGTTTGCATTCAGAGACAAGGAAGGTTACAAACTGGAGAGCAAAGGGCAATGGGAAGCAGGTTTTCCCAGGCCTGTGGCAAAGCCAGGAATTGAGTTTCAGTTCCTGTTAAACTAACAGTCTTTCCCAGATTTCCATCACATGGGCATAATAGATTGACCTGTGTTTAGTAACACATTGGTAACATTTTCTGGTTAGAAGAGCTGAGATATGAAACTAAGTGTATATAATAGAACACCATTTTTTTTAACTAGAAACAGAATTCAGAGTTGTGAGCCTGATCCTCAGCATAGGCTCTGAATTCTGACGAATCTGTGAAGAACAATAGGAGGAGGATCTGAGCATAGGTGTTGGATTCCTATCCCCACACAGAGGATTTTGGGTGAATATTTCATTCACCCAAAATATTTCATACAGAAAGGTCTGGAGAAATATGCAAGATCAAAAGTATGAGTTAGTTTGAAAGAGGTTCCCATCTATTTAGAATGGAGTAGATTTCATGGGGCTTTCAGGTAGCTAAGTTCAGGCATCTTTCCTCATTTCTCTGCTGTGAAACAGTCCTCTATTTCTCCCTTAGTCTTTTCCTTTCACAGAGGTGGGAAATGAAGGCCTCAGACAAAACAGGTGGTTTGGTCAAATAAAGGTTTAAACCAGCCAACCAATGTTGCTGATAGTGCTGACTATTTCATATTTTTATGTGCTGAAAAGAGATATTTTGCAGTACACAAGTAATTGGTAACTCTGGAGCAGAATCTGAGAAATGGGTCAGAATTGCTCTGTTAGCAGTTTTAGCCTCCCTGGTGAAATTTCTGTGCATGCATTACACCTTGCCCATCGGTGGAATTTGTAAATGCCCCTTGCAGAAACAGCCTTCCTGCTGTGTTTATGTGATTTATGTGAAATTCATAAACATCAGTGTAGTCGTCATGGAGTGACAAAGTTACAGTCATACAGTCACAATAAATCATAAATCTGGGACTCCCCTTAAATATATGATATTCTCAGCTCCATGGGAAAGTCAAGGTACTAGTGTTATTCTTACCATTAGCTTTGCTGCAACTCAGTGACTGAACTGATTATGTGCATGATTTTGCTTTTAAATACTCCTGAATGGAGGTTTGTGACATGCTGGGTCAATTATTTAGGGAGGGCTAACTGGACTTGTGGATATAACTCGGTGTCTCCTTAACTCTTATTCTGCTCTAGAACTAGTACCACTCAGTGTGACTGACTGTGGACTTGTTTGAAAACTTGAAATATTTTAATTTATAAATAAAACACTAACATTTAAATTCTGTAATACAGACTCTGCTGGAACACCTGTTAAAAAGATGAAGTTTGCATTTGCCATCCTGATTCATATAACCCTGAGGTATACCTGAGGAGTAGGGAAGTGATTGTGCCCCTGTACTCGCCACTGGTGAGGCCACACCACGAGTACTGTGTTCAGTTTTGGGCCCCTCACTCCAAGAAGGACATTGAGGTGCTGGAGCGTGTCCAGAGGAGGACGACAAAGCTGGTGAAGGGTCTGGAGAAGAAGGTTTATAAGGAGCAGCTGAGGGAGCTGGGGTTGTTTAGCCTAAAGAAGAGGAAACTGAGGGGAGACCTGATGGCTCTCTATAGATGCCAGAAAGGAGGGGGTAGTGAGGCGGGTGCTGGTCTGTTCTCCTGGGTGACAGGACAAGAGGAAATGGCCTCAAGTTGCATCAGGGGAGGTTTAGATTAGATATTATGAAAAAATTCTTCACTGGAAGAGTGGTCAGGAGTTGGAGCAGGCTGCCCAGGGAAGTGGTGGTGCCACCATCCCTGGAGGTGTTCAAGGAGCATGTAGACATGGCGCTTGAGGACATGGTCTAGTGGGTACGGTAGTGTTGGGTTGATGGTTGGACTGGATGGTCTTACACAGAATCAACCTTAGTGATTCTGTGACTCTGTGTATCATCCACATCATCAGCAGAGTAATTCCCCCAGAATCAGAAGTAGTGATGTCAGGTCTCCTCTTGATGTGTGTGATGTGGCTGATATTCCAAATGAGACTGAAGGAGCTGGTACTCTCTGAATGAAGTCTATTAAGGCACCTTACCAGGTATTAATGAACACAACATTTTCAGAAGTGCGAACTCTAAATGAAGTTTTTCTTTCCCTTGTTTAGCAAATGTGTAATACCTTTCCCTTACGTGACTTCTTCAGTGGCTAAAAGGGACTGAGGTCACATTGCAATTTTTCACCTCCAACGAGTCATTAGTAGGTCTCCAACCCCTACAAATACACTTTTTTCACAACACCATTGGGATTGAACTTCATGGGCCCCCTGGGGATAGTCCTTTCCTATCAAAAAAAATTGGAGGTGGTGAAAAGATCCTGACACCTGCATGCGTATGGATACACACACACAGACAGCATGACAGCATTAATTTAATTTCCTTAGGAAAACAGGCTGAAAAAGAAGAGGAAATACCATTTGACCTTCCCAAGTCAGTGATTTATGAAATGAGCGAACATGGAATTAATTTGGTTTGCACTCTGTGTGGGAGTTTAGATTGAAACACAAATAGCATTAAAACAAACAAACAAACAAAGCAAACCAGACTGAAAAGCGAATGGCAAAAAATACCCGGCAGGGACCTTGGTTGTTCAGCAGTATTCCCCGGGAGAGCAGGTTGCCCTCCCCGCTTCCCCTCTGTGCTGTGCCCAGGCTCAGATGGGAGGGCTCACGTAAACAAGGGGGTTCCCACACTACCAGCTCTAAGGTCTGCCCCTTTTCTGTTGTTTTTGGGGTTAGTTGCCTCGATTCTCTGCTGACAGAATGAACACCTGAAGCAGAAAACAGGAAAAAGCTGGCCAGCTGGGAAGTGGGAAGAAGAGAGCTAATGAGATGCAGCTCTAGGTATGAAGTCCGTCATGGCTGTATCCTGCTTCTGCAATTTTGCATGCTATTTGTTCTCCTCAACAGACCTTTCACTGTCAAGACACCCATTTCCTGGCATGGCCATATTTTGCTTTAGCTCTCTTTCTTTTAGCCTGTAACCAGTTTCAAGCAAAAGGTGCTTAGACACTCAGCATTTGTGCTACACCCTGCCCCACATATCTGGGCACTAGCAGGGAGATCCTTACCCTTCTTTTCCTCTTCTCACTTCCAGCAATAATACACCACAAAGTCATGAAGCAAATGCTACTGTCTCCATCCATCCCCACATGCATCAGCTCTACCAAACATGGATCATTCACTGGATAGCTAAGGATTTTGGAAATGCCCTATATGGCTCTTCTTCACCCAAGCCACTGGTTCAGAGGAGAACCCTATGAGGAGTCGCTCCAAAATCCAATAGGTATCTGATGGTCGTTCAGCCCGGTACAGCAGCAGCGTCGGAGCTGGTCCCTGATGGCCCCAGTTGGGAAGCTGGGTGAAATGTCCGGCAGTGGTTGATGGCCTTGTTACCGATGGTCCCTGTGGGTATGGGGTTGGAACATCTGCAGGGAAGCCATAACAAAGGTAGTTCTGCTGCTCCAGCTCTCCTGCCAGCATTTCACCCAGCCAGCTGGGTAGTGCCAATGAACTTGTACTTTCCACCAGCACTAAAAGTAACCTTTATATTTAAAAATAAATCAGCTATTTACAAGCAACCTGGGAGCTGCTCTTCCCAGAATGCTTCTTGCCATCTCAGCTCTATAGCATTACTGGTGCTTGCTGGGAAGCACGCCTTTCTGAAACATCTACATGTCGTTAGTTGGGCTGAGACAGATCAGTCTGGCCCTGTTCCATCCAGCTGTCAGCCTCAGCATCGAGTTTGCAGAAGGCCGTGACAAAATATTTATTTTATTTTCACTTCTTTTAAAGCTTATTTAAGTATTCTTGTTCTCCAATGTAAATGGTACAGCAAAACCTCTCTGGACAGCACATGATACTCAGGATTACCCGAGTAGTTTCCATGAAGAGTTCTTTATGTTATTTGCAGCTTTGCACAACAGATTTCTACTTTCTGTGATATTTTCAAAGGAATTTAAATTAAAAAAAGAAAAAACACTTTTTCCATGTAAGTAATAAATATTCTCATTAGAAAGTCTTGAAAGGTTTCTGGGATGATCAAGTAAATGAAAAAAAAAAGCATGCATTCAGAAATTAGATAGTGCTTTATCTGAAGAGACTGTGTGCAGTGGAAGCCACTGCAAAAATCACAGCTGTAGGTCCCGTCTCCTGTAGAGGTCTCACTGCATGGATGTTAGGTTATCAATTCTCCGTTGTAACAACAGTGTGTCCCCTGTTTCCAAATGCACCATGATTACTGAACCTCAAAATTTCTCATGTTCTTCTAAATGGAGAACTACTTTCAGTGTTAATTGTGCAAAAAATTATTCCTAATAAATTTGCTGACAGATAAAAGTCCAGCGAATTCCATGTAGTTGGAAACAGTGCAAAAACCCTGCACAGCTATGAGCCTATGTGTAAACATGGAAGGAAAGAAGGAACCTCCAGTAGCTGGGCAAGATAGTTTGGAAAACACTCCTTGTTAACGAGAAGCACTGTATCCCAGTTGGTTTTCTTATACCTGTTCTTCAGTGACTGCTGGATCATACTGGACATGTACCTGTGATATGTGAGGACTGCTGTTCATCGGAACGAGCTGTTTGGGTAACAGCTCTACAGTAACTTGTGCCTTGGTTGCAGTAAGAAATCACACCAGCTAGCCAACACAGATCCAGGCATGACCTCAGCACTGGCTTGGCAAACTCAAACGGCTTTAGCAGACTAAAAAGAAAGGAGAGGTAGAAGGGGGTCATGGGAGCACTCCCAGGGGTACCCTCTGTGTTTGATGAAGGGCTTCTTTTGCAAAAGGCCAAGGCAAGAGCAGCAGTGTTTGGAACTGGAAAGGAGCTGGAGCATATGCAGCTTGTGATGAGTCTGGCTGGGGCTGACTGCCTGGCAGAAGAACTGCAGCCAGCCCAGCACATGCTGACAGAGGCCAGAGCTGACCTAGGCACTGAACGGAGGGCTGGGATGAGGCCAAGACTCCCTGACGAGAGCCCAGAACTAACTCGGCAGTTAGTAAGAAATGCTTTGCCTTGATGCTAGAAACACCTGGGGAAAACTCCCCGTGCATCAATGACAGGCGAAGAAGATCCCAATCTCAGTATGGTAAGGGCCAGGGACAGTGTGCAGCACCAGCAGTGCCAATTTGCTGGCACAGAAAAGTCTCTCTAGAAAGTCCAGACCTCATAGAGAAACTTCCAGGGTGGATAAAACCTCAAAATGCTGAAGATTCAAATCAGTAATTGCTAAGCACTCTCAGTTATTCATTACCATCCTTTCCTCTATTTAATTGGATTCTTGAGCAGAATTTCAATTGCATCTATTCATTTTTTAAGCACAAAGAAATAGTTTTAAACCTTTTGTAAGTGTCTGAATGAATTGTTGTCTTTTGCACAAATACACACAGACCAGCTCCTGTAGCTAGAAGCCAGACAGAGAAAGGAGCTGGAATAATAAGAGCTAATCTTCATGCTGTCTGCTGGATAACAACTAAAAAGCTCAAAGCAGCTTGTAACATATAGCAAGTTCTGAAGTGTACCTTATGTAGCAGCATTTGGGAAGCTGAACACGCCTGACCTCTCTCCTAGCTCTGCCTCCCACTCCATCTGTGGACCCGGGTCACTCACTTTAATCCCAGTCAAAATACTGCCAGGCATTAGGTGCTTAATGCAGATACTGCAGTCTGAAGGGAAGAAAAGTTCCGTGTCTCTCAGCATACCTCTAACTAGGAAGATGTCTTGTTTGACCTGAAATTTCCTTTGGACATGTGTGAGTCTGGTTGTGGGCAAGACAAACTGACCCAGCCCAAGAAGCATCTCTGTTGATTTTTGAAGCGCTCACAGTGGTGTTGGTTCCCCTGGCTAACATGTCATTTCAGTGAAAATACTTGTTCCAGGCAGGGCAGCTATTACACTTGACTTGTTCCACTATTATTAGCTTTATTACTATAATTATACTTGTAATTATTTCCCAACCTGGGGGCATCCGAACCTGTAAGAGAAGACCCCATCCACAATGCTTATAGGCTAACCTTGCCGGTTATATGCAGAAAGGGACAGCTTCCACCATTCCTGTTGATTCCTCTTCTTTTCCTAGAAACGAATGTACTATTCGCAGAGAAAACAAAATATGTTGATAGCCTCAAGGACTGGAACATAGCTGAATATGTGGGGCCCTGAATTCTGGCCCCAGTGCCACTGCTGTTTAAGAATTCTCTTAAGTAACAATTAAATAAACCCCAGACTTCTGATTTTTAATTGGTCCAAGTGACTCTGAATTTTCATTATATGCCTTTTGTTATTTTACTTTGCAACAGGTATGGTCTGGTTTTGCCATAGGTTCACTAAGCATGGGGCTCTCTTTGAGTTGCTCACATCAAGTCACAAACAGGCTCTGAGAAATGTCTGTTTGTCCTTGTGAACATCTATGTCTGTAAGTTGGCTGCTGGATCCAAACCATAATAAAGTGCTTTGCTTTTTTTTATTTTTATATTCTGGGTACAAAACAAATGTGCAAATTTTGGGTTTCTTTTGGTATGTTTGCTTTTTAAAACTTGACAAGAGCTGTAGAGTTCTAGATTATCCATTAACTTCAAAATTGTTTTTATTAAAGAACGGATGGAGGTATTAAAGAGAAAAACAAAAGAGCACTCTTTCAGGTTATTTCCTGAATGGGAATGAGTCATCTGCAAAATTTCAACCACTCGGCAGCACAAGATCCTGCCTTTAAAAAGTTTCTGAAATAATTTGAAATTTGGACAAGGGTTTTCAGTGCATCAGCTGAATCTCTTACTACTAAAGAAAAAGAGAAGTACATTTTAAAACAACTCTATCAAAAGGATGAATTCTTTGGTTGCATCTTTAATTAACTTAAGGCTGATAAAATGCACTGGAGTATCAGTCCCAGGCAATCGCAGCCCGTTTGTCTCCAGCACAGGCGCAGTGCCGGGATCTCCCTTGTAGCACCGGAGGTAGTGCAGCTCCTGCTGAGGTCTGCGCTAAACACTCCCCTTCCTCATCGAAGAGCAGTTGCATATCGGCAGCCTGAATTTGAGATAGTTCCTGAATTAGAATTGCCTTTGAGACAAGACTACCTCTTTAAGGCTCTTCAAAATACCAGCAGTTTACAAATTCATCTGATTTCACCTAATTCCCTAACTTTTGGGTAGCACAGTAGAGCTCTAACCCTCCTCAAAAAAAGTGATGCATCCGATGTATTTATCTCAGATAAATATCCAATTATCTGGGCTCAAAGAAGCACCCTTGACTTCCAAATCAGTGGCTGGATGAGGCAGAAATGCTGAGTTTGCCAGACCTCAGCCATAGGCTGACTTCAAGCCCTGCTGTTGGCAGGAGCCAGAGCAGGGCCAAAGGGTACGATGCCCCTTTCTGTGTCAAAAGCATTTTATTAGAGCTGAGTGACAGCTCTGTTGTAACTATGGCTGAAAGACACTCTCTACTTAAAGGTCAACTATTATAAGTACTCTAAAATCCTCATGCTGACTTGGGCTGCCTTGATTTTCCTGTGCTTCTTCAGGGTGTGATGAAAGAATGGCTTAGATAGGGGGTCATTTACTGACAGACTGTGCGATTCAGCCCTTAAAACAAGCTGTGTTTTGTAACCTCCTTTAGAGAACCCCCCACATCGCTAGGGCCAAGATCAGTACCTAATCTTCCAAAAAATACTCTTCAGTTGTTCATTAGCAGGTCCCTCTGGCACAGGGAGCAGGCAGAGCGCAGGGCAGGGCATGGGCTCGCACCTGACGTCCTTGTCACAGGAGGCTGGGCAGCCTGTGTGTCTGTCTGAAGCTGAGCAGTGCTGGCAGGCTAACTTACAGGAAACATGGCATATATTTTCTTCACAGGCTCTTAGTGACAATCCGGGGCAAAGATCAATCCTCTATGTTCTCAGCACTGTTTTGTTGGGTGATTTAAAGCCCCTACACAGACAGAAATTCTACTTCAGATATGGGTTTGGGAAATCAGTGGCCATTAAATACCAGAAAGTGACTAGTAAGTAGGTGGTAGATTACTCAGAAAAAACTGTGAAGGGCATGAGACATCAGCAGTTCCTTGTTGTTGTTCTTTCAGGCATCTTTGTCCAGGTGACTGAGTCCCCCTTCAACTCTTGGTCCCTGGATTGATTCTTTTGGCGAGCCAGGAACCTTAGCAACCTCAGCACAGCGCAGACCACTGACCAGAAAAGTGGACTTTTCAGGTCAAATCTGACAGGAGGGTTGTCACAGAGCAAGGGATGCCCCTTCCGTACTGCTCCAAAGTAATATTGCCCCAACAGGGCCACAGGATAAGCCCTAATAGTTTATAATTTGCATTGAGAGACCTGTTGGGAGTCTGGTAGCGTCTGAAGCACGCTCCAGCCTAGGGTGCTCAGAGTCTGTCTACAGTATTACTTCTAGCAATACTGTGTGCTGTGGCCCAGCCAACAGTGGGTAACAAATTAAATAACACAAGTAAAGTCAGACCAGAATCAGACCAGATTGGGTAAGGGAATATGTTGCAGTGTGAAAACAGGAAGGTTCTGTGGCAGAGTTGTAATTGTCTTTGCGATAACACCTTCACGTCAGGTGATGTTGTGGAGAGTCCCTTAGTACATCGTTCACACCTGACGTGGAAGGAGCATCTGGACAGCACGCTAGCTAGGAATCTGATGAGCAATGAGCTCACGAGGAGAGAATTACATTGGGAACTGCCAGAGACCTGCTGGTGTTGAGCCATTGTACTGGGCTTGCCATGGTGACCAGGAAGGGCAGGTCACAGGAGGGGAGAGCAGACAAAAAAGCTTCTCTGGAACAGGGGCTGGTGGCACAGTCTGAGATTACTATGTTCTGGAGTTGGGTGTTCTGGCAAAGCTTCACAGGCACCCCAGACCTTGATGAAGAGGGAGAGGGAGAGATCAGTGAGCAAGAGAGCAGGACAGGGAGAGATAAATTGGCAGAAAAAAGCCCTAAAAATTGAGACTTGCAAGTTTGGATTCAAAGACCTAAAAAGAGCTGGAAGGTGAAAGTAAAAGAGAGGATCTGGACGTGTGTTGGCAGTGCTGGGTGAAAGCCAATGTTCTGCGTGCAAGGCCAGCTGTCAGCAGGTGTGGGGGTCTGCGCACCCCTCCCCAGGGCCCTGCAACACACCCAGTGTTCAGCTCACCAGTCTGGAAAGTGCAGGCTCAGGGCCAGGTCCAGATGCCAAAAGGCAAACAATCCGACGTTTCACCACCCTTCCTCCCAGCAGCTGCTGCCTCCGCATCAGAGGGACCCCACGAGCAGAGCAGGAGCCACGTGGTCACTCCCGCCCGCTTCCCGGTGACCCCGGCTGCACTCCCGTCAGGAGATGGGGCTGTCAGTGCCTCACCTCTGCCCATGTTGAGAGCTGCCATGGGAAGCACTCCCGGGTTCAGCTCTTTCTGTTTCAGCATTACACACACATAACCTTTCATTAAGCAAAGCATTTTGTTCCATTGTGAAGTGGGTGTTTTCCCATGCAGCTGGCAGCCCAGCATGGGACTCTGGTTTACCTTTACCTTCACGGGAACAACCAGGCAGCTGCTCTTCTGCAACTGAGGGAAGAATATGAGTGTCCATTAGGAGGAGAAAAAATCAAGGACAAGAACTAGCTGTAAAATCCTGGCCTAGACAAGACATGCACAACAGTTTCCAAGTGGTTTGGGTTTGGTTTTTTGGGGTTTTTTTTCCAGGGGAGCTGAATATCAATGACCTACTTTAACCTTGGTTTCTCTGCTAAAATTGCCAACAAGAATAGTAAGCAACTGTGCAGGTGGGTCCTGATACATGAGATCCTGTTCATCAACAGGTACACTCAAAGAGCAAACACCTGGGCTTGCTGACAATTAATCCTTCTGGTAAGGAGTGTGTTCGTCAGACAATAGCACATTCACAATCTCTGCTTTTTCTCTGCCTGCTTCATAGGGCAGAACATGCTCCTTATATATTCTCCATGGCGCTGATACTGATCTCCATCAAAACAGTCCCAAAAGAATGTGAGTACAATCACAGTGATGGATAGAATTACAGTGCAGTGCCTCGAAGCTAAGCAGTGACAGCTTAATAGACCTGCAGTAAACGAACAGCAAGACAAAAACAATATGCTGTGGGAACCATAAATATGTGATTATGAAATAACAAACCAGGATTCCCTAAGTGCCAACAACCTTCTGGCATTCCATTTAAAAACTATAAATCTGCCATGGCCCGAGTTAAGTAAATTCCCCTTCGTGTATTAAACTCTTTGTTTACAGGGAGGGTAATTATACAGACTCGTAGTGCAAATAAGAGATGCCCACTCCAGAGTCTGTAAAATTAAACAAGGACATTTCAGACTAAGCTGAAAAGCTCCCTCTGGCATTTGGGGAAAACTCCCATCTTCTCAGGCAGGAATAGCCTGTACCCAGCATTGCTGCATACCTGCAGCCTTTACCTCCACGAGGTGGGAACAGGAAGGGGTTAAAGTCTCCTGGTAAGAATGAATCGTGCAATGTGCCACTTGTATGCTGAATGGGGAGGTTTCCTGCGAGAGGAGCAAGGTCAGCTCTCAGGAACAGGAGCTAAGGATTTCTGAGTTTTAACCTTGATTCTGACATGGATTTTTTTATGAGCTTGGAGTAAACAGAGAACCTCACCATGAATAGGTGAAGGATCAGAAAGTTCACCAACCTTACCAGGAAGTTTTGCAGGTTAATTAGGGTTTCTTTTCATTGTGCTTTGCATGAGAAAGGTGTTCAGAGATATATCTGATAAGAAAATTTACAAAAGGCTACTGATCAACCCACCGCTGAGAAAGCTATAAAATATTTGTTGCAAGCTCAGTGGGAGCAACAGGAATCATTCAGATACAAGAAAGGAGGGAATAGGGTAGAGAACCAACTCAATTTCCAGTTTCTGAATAGTACAGTTTCCCACTGTAGGTCAGGAGGCTGCCGAAGAGTGACAGCATTAGAGCATTTGCTTCCACCACGGACAACATTAAATCTTAAGGCTGACAGGTAATTACCAAATGGACTCCCAAGCATACCGTGCAACCAGTGCCTGATACCTGAGTCTAGATCTAAACTGAACAGTGCTGAATGAGCTTAATTATGCCTTGGGGAAGAATGAAAGACGAAAATGAGATTGACGTCAATGTAGTGAATAGAAATCGCTGAAGAGAAGTCCCAGGTGAAAAGAAAACAAACCAGACAGTGAAACTGTCTTTATACACAATGGCACACGACAAATATTTTAGTCAGGCTGAGTCACTGGAAAAACTGTATGAAGAAGCTGAAGGCTGAGGAGGAATCACGGCCACACGATTTGGCAAGGAGGTGGAACACAGTGGTGCCAGTTCATTCAGGGTGAATCCGAGATCCTGCCTGCATGTGGATGTTTTCCTTCCTTCTTCCCAACTGTTGAAGCTTGCTTTGCAGATTCAGGCATCAGCTCAGGCAAGAGCTGTCAGGAAGGTTGAAAGCAGTTCATCGCCTGGTGTAAAAGCTGAGAAAGGAGCTGCTCTCAGCAAACTTTTACCAATTAAGAGTATCTGAACCTCAGACGCTTGTGTCCTAGGTTTGTTTCTAGCAGCTCTACTGACTGTCCATTGCCAGTGCCAAGCACTCAGCTAAATTCACAGTGAAGATTGCTAAAAAGGCTAAAATTAATGAATCATTGCTTAGAGTAAGACTGAGGCCCAGAAAGAGAGCACAGAGATCCCCTTCAACACACTGCACGCTCCTACCCATGTCTGATATCTCATTACATATAAAGAATGCCCATAGCTAATTTCTGACATTACGACTTGGCCCAAATGATGCCATAGAGACGGCTTCACAGGTGAAAACCTTCAGGTCAGTTTTACAGCTCCAGCGCTGGGTGACGGAGAGCACAGCAGAGGCAGTGTGCCTCTGACAATCATATGGAAGGAAAAACTCACAGAAGAATCCTCCAGCTGGTCTGGGGACACCACCCACAAACTGTAAAAGATGTCCCATGGAGTTTTCCTCAGCAGGGACCCGACTTAGACACTGAGTAGAGACAAGGGAGAAAAGATCAGCTTTGGTAGGCTGGATTTCCTCAAGGACTGGTGTTTAATAGAAGTTCAGCAGTTTTCCTGCAGGGGTATAGAAGGGAAAATAATAAGAGAAAGAAGAGCCGTGACTGCAGAAATACTCACAAATAAAAAGCAGGCAAGGATCTTCCTCACCTGCTAACAGCAGAAGGAAAGATGTAAGAATGTGTGAAGTAAGAAGCCAGAACTTCAGCCTGCAACAAAAAATCTTTCCCTCCCTGCTGAAGACAGGTCTCCATTCTGTCGCATTTATAGGAAAGAAAGCGTATTTCAAAGGGTGCGAGTGTTCATGACTATACCAAAGAAAGGGCAGCATCCTGGCAGCTCAGACCTGTTTGCAGCTGACAGCTCTACCTCTATTCCACGACCTTTTCATAATTTCCTATTCTAAGCCCTACACACAAGCCCACTAAAGAGCCCACTATTTTGCCAACAGAAACTCAGGTACATTATGTGCTGTAAGTATGGAATACTACTCATGTTGAAAGCCAACACAGCTCAGAAGTAAATCTGAACAGATACATTGTGCAACCTAGGAGGAATGTTACTCATGGGGAAAATTTTGCTTTGTGCTCTTCAACAGCCAGATCCAGCATCATTAAAATCAATACGGGAAAAGGGTTTGAAGAAGTTAGGGAAACCTATCTTCCCCAGAGCCAACATTTGTCTATAGAAATAAGGCCAATTTTCAAGATAGATGTGAAAAGAAATGAAAATTGTGTCTTTGGGAAGAAGTATAAAGAAAGATACTTCAAGGCTATTTTCTTTAGCTGGGCAGAGGATGTCCACCAATCTATTTTAGGAGGTAGTAAAGGCTGAGTACTAAACTATTTGTACTTGGTAGCATTAAGAGTACAAATTAATTGGGAGACTAAATCAAAATAAAAAGAGAAATGATCTATCTATTTAGTCTTTTTTCCAGTAGCAGTGTTTCAAGTGCCGTAAACAGAAAATAAATAGAGATTATGGAGTCAGAAATACAATATCATAGGGTACTGCAAGCACACTGCTAGCTAGCTGGCTGCAGAGAGACAGAAAACACCTCTGTGTACACACACACCACAATGAATGGGTTCCTAGGCAAGTCCTCAATCCAGCACCCACTGGCTAGAAGCTACAAGGCAGCTAATATATCCTCCTTCTCTATTTATTGTTGGGACTCCTTCCATAACATTGTGCCTTGTACCTATTTCCCATAGGGTATAGTAGAGACTGCAGGTCATCTGATTCTCAGAGAGCTCCCCTAAAAGAAAGCACTGCGTGTTAACATGAGACAGGGTCTTAGGAGAGGGTAGAGGACTGTGATGTTTTGCTTGCTATGGTGCCGAGGATTTGAAATGTACAGGAAAAGCTCTCCGTGCCCTGCTTGCTTCATTAAATGACACACTTGTGGTGTCTAGGAGGGGGAGGATGTCTCATAAGCCTGATCTAGATGATGTGAGATATCATTTATGCAATAAATAATAAAACAAAAAAAGTATTTAAGAACTAATTCTAAAATCATTATGTCAGTTAGACAATCATAGAACCGTAGAATCTTTAGGTTGGAAAAGACCTTTAAGATCATGAAGTCCAACTGCTAACCCAACACTGCTCATGTCACCACTAAACCATGCCCCTGAGCACCTTGTCCACGTGTCTTTTATATCCCTTCAGGAATGGTGACCCCACCACCTCCCTCGGCAGCCCATTCCAATGCGTGACAGCCCTTTCCATCAGGAAATTCTTCCTAATATCCAATCTAAACCTCCCCTGGCACAACTCGAGGCCATTCCCTCTTGTCCCATCACTTGTCACATGGGAGTTCAGGGAGCTGTAGAGAGCGATCAGGTCTCCCCTCAGCCTCCTCTTCTCCAGGCTGAACACCCCCAGCCCCCTCAGCCGCTCCTCACAGGACTTGCGCTCCAGACCCTTCCCCAGCTCCGTTCCCTTCTCTGGACACACTCCAGCCCCTCGGTGTCTGATTGTAGGGAGGGGCCCTAAACTGAACACAGGAATCAAGGTGCGGCCTCACCAGTCCTCAGTACAGGGGGACAATCACTACCCTGGTCCTGCTGGCCACACTGTTCCTGATGCAGGCCAGGATGGCATTTGCCTCCTTGGCCACCTGGGCACACTGCCGGCTCATATTCAACCGCTGTTGACCAACACCCCCAGGTCCTTTTCCACCAGGCAGCTTTCCAGCCACTTGTCCTCAAGCCTGGAGTATTGCAGGGGGTTGTTGTGACAAGCTAAAAATTCCCATAATTCTTGTTGATTTTGATTAAAAAGTTGGTTATATAAAATCTCATGTCAATCTGTCAGATTTGTTGTGAATATATTAAAAATATCTGCTTGGCTGTAAATTATTTTAATTATTATTCGTTAAGTATCAAAACTACATGATGCTATTAATAATTCTTGACCTTGTATTTATACAGCCTTGAAGTTCACTAATCTCAGAGAAATTTCTTCCTTATAATTATAGTGTAAACTGATTTTTCAAGACATTAGAAATCTCATCTTGTTGCATTACATAAGCAGGCTTCCTCTGAATTACCACTAGCAAGCTGGTGATCTGTTTTATCTGCTTGAACTCTCTCCAGAAATTGTCTGTCCCATGGAGCAAGGAACTCCTCAGCTAGTTTAGGCAAACCCTTCCTGAAATTTTTCTGAAACAAGAAGTTGCTCAGATCCTGTTTAACCTAAGTCATGTACTTGAGCCTCGATTGAGATGAGAGGGTGGAGGAAACAAAAAAGTCCTATTCTTTTCCCTTTCCCACCTACGTCATGCAAGTTGACTGCAGTGGCTTAAAGAGTAGTGGCCTGAGCACACACACTTACAGACATGCATGGCATTGGTGCTGAAGTGTCATTCTGCCAAAGTACATTCCTCTCAAAATTCACAGTTTCATGCAAAATCAGTAAGCTCCCACCCTTAAAAAGTCCTGGAAGCATTCCCTAAAACAGATTGTGTGCAAAACATTCTTGGGTGGCTGAGAAGCTCTTCCAGAAGATGAGCTGGGTAAGGAATTGTATTTCACTCTGCCAAATGAGTTGACACAACAAGCCAGCAGAAGTAAATATGACATAGAACCTGGCCCCTTCTTGCAGATAGATGGATAGGTATGACAGCGCAGAGGCAAGAGGTCCCGTGTTACCCAATAGGCAGCTAATATGGATTTGCACTGTTGTTACTGAGGTCTGGAATGAGCAGATCGTTTATTGAAGAGGGAGAAAAGGGTGAATTGGAAATACTACATTGGCCCACTCAAGACCTTTGGGATTTTTCAATGACACTTTAAATATTTGGTCTCGCACTGGTGAAACCAACTGCTTCAAATCATTGTTTTTCTGAGCTCTTAAATCTTTTTCACAAGAAGATCATGGGTAAGACTTCAATTTTATCTGCAGCAGTATTACATACAGTGATTCCTTCTTTGAATCAGGCCTCTGATTCTTCAGGCCTAGCTAGATTGCACCAAGAAGTACAGATGGTTTGGACTTTACACAAACCTCAGAGCCCAAAATGTTGTGGAGGCTCAAAGACACACAGAAATCTCATTCTTAGACTTCCCTTCCTGTCCTTGGTTGTCTCTTTGCGTATCAGTTACACTGGAGAGTAAAACCAGCCAATTCAAATTTCCTTCTTGTTCGTCACGCGGCTCACTGATCTGATACTAGATGTATTTGTGTTGCCAGGCCTAACAGGATTATTTATACATAAACCAGCTTAATTCTTGTTTGTTCGGATCAGTTTTCTCATTGCGCTTGAGTCCAGTTTTATGACAACTGAGTTTTTGTGCTGGAGGATCTTACGAGCTCCACTGGATACACAGCAGGATGATGGCACTTCTGTGCCTGTGGGATGAAAGCACCTGGCACATGTGAGCACAGCGCAGAGGACAAGGACAGCAGCTGGACTGCTTGAGCCCGGATAGCTACGCAGAACAGTCTGGTCTTATAAAAAGCACAGTGCCCCGAAGGCATAGAGGGATTACAGTCCTATTGTAGTGCTGTAGGGACATCAAAAAACGGAAAGGAAGGACTAACAACCACTAAAAGAAAAAAAAAAGGGAGAGCAGCCTGCTATCTCTCACTTCTTTGGCTGCCTAAAATTGTACAGCCATGTACCTTTGCCTTTTCCTGTGGTAAAATCATGGACATCAAGGGGGAAAGTCACCTGTCGCCTTTGGAACATCCACTTTTTGCGTTTCTCCTAAACCTGTTTCTTCCAGACTGAAAAGATGTTGTTGGGTTTTTAAGTTCCTTGCTACCACCTGAGGACCACCCCAGTCCAGGTCATGGTCAGCAGTCAGTACAGATTTCAGGTAGTCCAAGACCAGTTGTGAGGCAGGACCTGAAGAGCAGCAATCAGTTTGAAACAGACTACTCATTTTGGTTGTTTCTGCTTTACTGCATTTTGTTAACACCAAATAGGATTTTATCTAACAGAGTAGAAAAAAAGATGCCCCTGATGAGCTGGTGTGACCAGCACTAGGAAAGAGGAAGGAAGGTCTAAATAATTGGTTGAAACTTGGCTTCCCAGAAAATTGTACACCAGGGTTCTCAGATAACTGACAGAGATCCTGACACAAGGGAATTCCATTTTCCTTTTAAGCTGTGTTTTCTGTAACATGGATGTTTTGCCTAGCTTTCTGCTGCAGATTGACAGACACGGTTTACATCCTCCAGCAAGACAGCCCTTCTAAATCCATGTAGCTGTCCTCACGTTTGTAACACATCCAAAAGCGTCTGCTTTCAGCAAAACTGATGGACACCATGGAGTATGTGCTTCAAGGGATCACAGAATGTACCAGCTTGAAAGAAAAGTCAAGTGTGTGTTGATATGCTGGACCAGCTTTGTTATATGCCTGGGCTGAACTGCTGCAAGGAAAACCATACAACAGCTTTATATTCTCTGTGGCTCAGTGGCAGTTGCCCGTTTGGGGCAAGCAAGACCAGAAAGTTAGTATTTCAGGCTGACTCTGTGTAGGTTAAGACATAACGCTGCATCAGCATAGTTTTGAAGGGTTACAACTGTATCTAGATGGAATAAAAAACATGAAAGAAAATAAGCATCAAAATAAGCAACGTGTAGCTCTGCAGGAACTACCAGAGCTACGAAAGCATGGCTTACCCACCACCACCCCTTCCAGCCAACCACGGCCCAGAGGCTCCCAGGTTCAGGGGAAGGAGCGGAGACCAGACACCAGGAATGAAATCTGGTCCCTGGCTTCTGGATGCAAAGGGACAAGAAACAATACCTTCAGGCCCCCCTTTGGTCCGTGAAGAGACAGCAGCTTGCTGCATCTACGGGAGAGAGGGGTTGCAAGCCAGCAGCTGGCTGGTCACAAGGGTGGCAGTTATAGAACGGATCTGATCATGGGCAAGGCTTTCTGAGGAGGGGTGGACACTAGGCTAGTGAGGTCTGCAGTGAGGATAGGTCAGGATTTAAAAACCTGACTGGACAGAGAGGGCATTTCTAGTCTCTGCTTTCAAAATAGGGCTTGATATCAAAAGGATGGATTCCTTAAGGGCTAAATTGAAAAACAACAGAATACAGATACATGCAGGTACTGAAGACCTTTTTTAACAGGCAGCTACAGTAACAACGTTTTCTTTTTTTTTTCTTTTTTTTTTTTTAGTAAAGTTGCCAGTTTCTTGATGTTTCAGAAAAAGGAGACATCTGCCGATAATTTACAAGCACAAAAAGACTCTCCAAATGAACTTGCAAAAACAGTTTATGAAAGTACCCAAAACATCACATGATGCACAATAATCAGCTCTAAAAAGGAGGCTTTGGACAACATGGTTCCAGTTACAGTTATGTAAAATTTTAATGTCAGTAAATGTCAGTTACTGGCTGAGCAAGGTACAAACCAACACTCAGCTTTGTAGCATTTTTGTTCTCTGTTCAGTCCACCAAAAGGGTAAGAGAAGGGTTGCAACCGTTAACAGCTTTCCTTATCTCCATTCCTAGCACAGGACAAGGCTGCATCCTTTCAAAGACTTGGAGTAGGTTGCCTTTGACTGTTAAAGTCTTTCTGAGATTTCACAACATTTTAAAGCCTAGTAAGGTATTTCTCAACCATACGTCAGAGTAAGCCTTGACTGCACAGTCCTGCTAGTCTATAGTTCCTGCTAAGTCCGTTGTTCTGTGCAGTACAAGGCAGGTGTGCCCTACAGTGCCCGGCACTGCAGTTTTATTATGATTCTTAGCAGGAACCTGTCCAGAATGTGACAAGGCTCCCACCTGGCTCCTGCACCCAAGCTGCCTTTCCAGGACAAAAGGGTGCTGGCAGCAGGGCACTGCATGCACCAGCCTTGTCCTGCTGTGGGGTTAAGGCATAGCTAAACTGGGCAGCTAGACCCAAGAGATGGAAAGTGCTACTGAGTCCCCAGATTTAGACATATTCTGTACAGAGAGCGTGAGATTTACTGATAAACAGAAACCTGGAAACAAAGTGCTTTGCTGATCCAGCTATCTCCTGTAATGCATATGCATGCATGCACCTCCTTCATTGTCTGGATTCTTGTCATTCACAGGGGCTGAGAGAACCCTGTGTCTGTGTCTGTGTCTGTGTCCCTGTGTGCATATGCTGTTAGGGCTGGAATTGCAGTAGCAAAGATACAGCCTAAGAAACAAACACAACATATTGCTCCCATGGGTGGAGTACTCTAGAAATACTGCTCAGGATGCAGAAAGGCTAGAAGTCTCTGTTGCCTCCTTATGCCAAGATTTACTACCCTGTAATGATATCACTAATAATTTCTTGTGCTATAAGCCAAAAACTATTCAATACTAATTGAAGGGCAGCAGGAGGCAAATCACTGAAAACCTATTTCACCAGCACGTTACTTTTGTACTGCAGAAGAACACTTGGTGAACATAAACCCATGCAGCCTCTCAGAGTTTTCTTTAAATTATTCTCATCCCTGTTAAGGATAAGACACTATATTATGTTTGTCCTGGTCAGTTCAGATTCCTGTACCAGAAGATTTCTTTAGTTTGATTCACTGGAGACACTCTGGAGACACCATACTACCCATATAGTGATGCAAAGTCAATAGCCTATTAGTACAAAATCTATTACATCCTTTTATGGCAATCTATCTCTACCTGCTCCTGAACTCACTGATCTTTGCCATCCTTAAATGAGACAGATCCCTTTTGTAGACGAACACGATGTGCTTTTTTCCTGTCAAATCTCCAGGTGTAAACTGTGGTCTCCTCTGGGATGCTGACCACCCGCACTGGTCAGCAGAACCAGACGGCTCGGAGTGCGGTCCCTGGTGAACAGATACCCCTACGCAAACTCATTGTCATGAGCCAGCCTAATCAACCACCACCATCGTTTTGACTTTCCACCCAAAGAAGGTGGGCTTTGGCCAGCTGTGGTGGGTTTCGCAGTCATGTCACCCGCAGTGGCATGTCCCTTCAGAATAGGTGGGGTGTGGTGAGAAACAGCTGACGTGGCTGGTGCCCAGATGTGGCAGAGCTGTGTGTAAATTGCTCTCTCGCAGACTAGTGGGCATTTTTCCCACCATTGTGCTTAGTAGCTGTAAAAAGACAAAAGGCAGGGAGGGGGAGACAACCCTCCACACCTGTGTGTTACAACCATTTTGCTGTTTATGGCTTTCTTTTCCAGGTCATCTAAGCGAGGTTTCCCTTGGCAAATACTTTTCATCTCTAATGTCTCCCTTGGGAATGCACTATTCTACTTTTCCTTTTTTTTTTTAATTACACAGGTATGCTGCTTACTTATTCCAGAGTCAGAGCAGTTCCTCAGAAAGTGCCCGTAAGCAGTACACACCAGCCAGGTCTGGATTTACCTGACCAGGGCAAGCCCAAGGACACCACCCTGTCTGTTGTCCTGGGGTGCTGCGTGGTCGCA
>NW_010232930.1:0-10777 GCF_000690775.1 Eurypyga helias | reverse complement strand
TATTGTCCCGCGCCCGTCCGCCCCCCCCAGCCACTTTGCAGCTGCCTCCAGGTCAGAGCCCCAGGGAGCGCATCACTCAGCAAAGGAGACGAAGATGGAGAAGAACAGAAGAAAAGAGAAACTATCCACTCCAGAAGCTTGCCTTGCTCTGTAAGGGACGAAGGGATTTCCCTATCGGCTGATGCAGTGCTCTGCAGGAAGAGCTCTGTGCCCAGCTCAGGGAGGCAAGGAGCTCAGAAAAGGCAGTAGATGGGGATACTGCAGAGAAAACACAAGATTCAAGAGGAAAGACTTAAATCTGGCATGGGGGTGACGCAGGTTATCTCAGTGCAGTGTGCATAGGTAGATTAAACAACTGGGCAGTTTGCATTTGCACATTTAGTCGCTGGCTTACTGATGTCTGGATCACAAACTGCCTGGGCAAAGATTTTTCAGCAAGAAAGATGGGTAAGGGGACTACAAGGAAAAAATCAGTTCTCCTCACATGCAGCTTAAATACACTGTGATAGCATTTGGGAGATTCACCGACGCTTGCTGGCTAATGGTTGTGCTCTGTGACAGTGGATCTGCATAGCTGTCCTCTGTCACTGCTCCTCCTCAGAAAGGTTCCAGCTCTGGAGCAGTGATCAGCTCAGTCCTGAGCAGGGATTTGCTTCCAGTGCTCCAGTCTGGGTGCACTGCTATTCAGAGTTTCAGGAAAGGCAAAATATGCAGGAGTAAACCCCACTGCCTCAAGTTTTAACATGAAGATCATGGATGCCTTACACTACTTCAGTCACACAATATGTTTACCTGATGAAAGCATGGACTGCTCAGTGTCCAATTAATAGTGAAAATATGCTTACAAAGTAAATTGTGCAAAGTCTTACACCTCCAGGACATTGCATCAGAGATTTTGTGACCTGTACTGTAACAACGTGATACAAATGTGTCGTTTCCAGTGGGCAATTTCCTTCCCACAGCAGCTCATACAACCATCAACAGCTGAGCCATGACACATCTTTACTCTATGATATTCTTTAGATATGTTACAGGGTCTTTAAATAGCACTGTTGGAAAAAACTAACTCAAAACCGCGTCCGAGACATATTGAGAAAAAACTGTGTTTGCTCGGATGGAACAAAGACCACTAACGTCAAAAACTTCTGCTGAAGTGCACTGTTCTGATGCTTCCTTGAGATCCTCAGAGTATTCAAACAAGAAGCAATGACCTTACATCAACCACGTATTTAAACCTGGATGAGATGCTGGCCTGCTGAAGCTGCCATGGACTTCAGTGGAGCCAGTGAATCTCCATCAAACTCTGGTATCTCACCTTAGCGGTCATCGCTGTCCAGCAATGGAAATGGCCTTATGCCAGGCTTCTCCCAGCTGTACACTGGGAAAATGGATCGGTCAGCATTGTTGCCTTAGACCAGAGTTCATAGAGGAATTTAGAAGTCACAACCCCATGTGTTACTTCTTCAGCTCCTGAGGAACTTCCAACTCGGCCCAAAATGCAATTGTGTAAGACACAATAAATGGTACCAATGTGTGTTTTGTTAGGAATGAAGTTTCTTGAAGTTCTCGGCACCGCAATGATTGCCTTTGATCAAATGGACTGAGCACTTCAGCCATTTCATTGAGGTGCATGAACTGAAAATCTCTCTCCAGTTGGTAAGAGAAGGAAAATACTTCAGTGATTCTTTGGAAGTGACAGAGATGAATTTGGGCAAAGAGCAGAATAACATTTCAGGTGATTGCAACTGTTTCAGCAAAATTACCTGAGGTATCCGCTTAGCCCTGTATTTAAAGCAAGATCTGTTTCAAAACCTGTGAACAAAGGCATTTGAAATCCACTGTGCAGGTCTGCTGCTTTGTGTGCAAGGATGCTGCTGGTTGCTGAGCAACCTGGTGCTGGCCTGATGCTGCTCCTGGGCAGGGACCAGCCAGCAGATCCTGTCGCATCCCTAGAATTGATCAAACTCATCTGCTCCTAAGCGCTTTCTTCTTGAGAGGTAATGATGCTCATTCAATTCCCCTTCCCCACCCCGCTGGGGCAAGGCATGCAGGGTGACTGATGAACAGAGCAGGATCCTCTCCCTAATCTGTGCCATAAGCATGAACAAAACTCACTGAAGGAGCAAGGAGCCAGGCAATTCCTCTCCGGGAGCACGTGAGGTTTGGGCTTTCTTAGGTAAAAGCAATGTGAGTGTTGGACATGAAGGATGGATATGGGGGAAGAGTTAAGCAACCTATCGTCCAAAATCAGGATGCAACGTATTAGGTAACGAGATATAAGGCATTCTTACCTTAAACTAGAAGAAAGTGAGCACATTTTTTTCACCCATCTGCAAAGACACTTTTTAAAGCCTCTTAACCCACCCACCTGAACTCACACATCTCTCTGACAAGGCAAAGTTAGCAGCCCAGGATTGATACAAATGGCCAAAATATTTAAAATCTTAAATGTGCCACTTCTGTGTAGCACTAGGCAGTCTAAGAAAAACAGACTCAAGCAAATGACGAGGAAAAGCTGTGGGTGGTGGAAGTAACGAAGCCTGGATGCCTACAGCCTTCTGCCCTGGTACCGTCTGTGGTGCTGCGGGGTGTGAGGTCTCCGGGGCGCTCTGCTGTACCCGCTCCCTGGAGCCTCACAGCCCGTCATTTCACACTGTGCTTCCCTCAGCGACACCACCCAGAAGAGGTACAACTGAGATCTCTCTCACCCACTCGCATTTTTTTCCCCCAAATTACACACTGAATCCTTTGCCTCCCTGTCATCATTAGGTGAGAACTGCAACGGGTTCAAATACACACAGACACAAGGGCTCACTCCGAGTTTTCCGGTGCCTTCGGCTAATCAAGCTGCCTCTACCCCAGGCAGGGAGCGGGATAACGCTTCGGCTTTAGATTCTTTTTGAATATTTGCCACTATTTTAAAGGCACTGCAAGACTGAGTCTTAACTTTCCCATACAGGCTACTGTGGCTGGAAAGGACTTTGTTGTTTCAACGTTTATGGGACATTAATGGCAAGTCTTCTGCAGCTGTAACATAAATAGGTTAATCACTTTATGGCCAGGCAGGGAGCGGGATAACGCTTCGGCTTTAGATTCTTTTTGAATATTTGCCACTATTTTAAAGGCACTGCAAGACTGAGTCTTAACTTTCCCATACAGGCTACTGTGGCTGGAAAGGACTTTGTTGTTTCAACGTTTATGGGACATTAATGGCAAGTCTTCTGCAGCTGTAACATAAATAGGTTAATCACTTTATGGCTGGGAGAGCCCCATACAGGCTACTGTGGCTGGAAAAGACTTCGTTGTTTCAACATTTATGGGACATTAATGGTAAGTCTTCTGCAGCTGTAACATAACTAGGTTAATCACTTTATGGTTGGGAGAGCAAAAAAAAGCAGCACAACCGATATAATACAGCAAGCAACTGGCTAATGGATTATGCCTGCAACTTGCCTTAAATGAGTGGAAGCAAAACTGCTGAACTGTGTGCTATTTGCCTTGTTTTACTAGAGTTTAATGGCAAAAAAATGATTCTGCTCCTGGCAAGCTCCACAGGATTATGATAACATTTGAGCTCTCAATGGCTGTAGATTTGTGCTCTTAAAGATCATCCCGTGTTTAATGTTTTTCAGGAAACAAAACAAAGGAACAGTTGTTAATCTTGAGTCTGGAGAGAAATTTTTAATGGAATGTCCCCCATCTGTCTGAAAAACGTTATTTGCTGCAATTCTGAGCAGTCACATAGGATATTCTGAGCCAAAGGATTTTATCAGAAAAAGTAATTTCTTGATGTCTGATGTATTTGACAGCACTACATAAATAATAATTTTGGTGCTGATCCAGCAAAGCACTTAAGTGAATACTTAACTTTAAGCACATGAGTATTTCCTAGATTTCAGTGGTACTATTTATATACTTAAAGACTAAAACGTGTTGAAGTGTTTCACTGGCTCCGGTCTCTTCTGCATTTCCCCCTGCCCTAATCAGGTCTCATTCTGCTCCTGATGAAGCCAGACAAAGTGCCTGTTCAGTAACTCAGAATCGAGTCCATCGTCTTCATGGTTTTTTCTTTTCCTCATGCATTTAAATTGATTTTCTCTGAACTGAAAGACAAAACTCTCAGTGACATCCACAGATCGAGCCTATTATAAAGGTCCCTTATAAGTATCTGTATGGGACTTAAAAATTTACCCTTTAAAAATATTTAGGAACAGATACAAATTACCTCAAAACATGCTATTGAGAGAATGGGAAAATAAAATTCAAATCCATGTCAAACTCAAGTTGAGAATAGGTCATCTCCAAAATGCTGTGTGATGCCTAAAGCGGGAGGAGGCCAGGGAACAAGCCCATTCTCACACCATTCTCCCAGAACATTTCGTTTGCCTACTCTGCCAGGCAGCCCAGGTTTCCCCAGTGCCTTCTGGAAAGCAGAGGCCAACGCACCTAGAGAGGCAAGCTTCTGAATTCTGCTTTCCTTCACCCTCTGTGAGGGCTGGGGAATATGGGAGAAGAGAAATGGATTTTTTTTTTATCCTTCTTTGACCTGGCAGTACTGTCAGTTGGAAGAATCCTGGTGTTTATCGAGCAAGCTGTCTCTGGGACCGACTGAGGGAGAAGAAATATGAAATACCCAGACAGATGATAACTTTTCTAACCATGACCAGGTCATGGCCTTGACCAGGCCAGCTCAAGGCCAGGCTGGACGAGGCTTTGAGCAACCTGGTCTAGTGGAAGGTGTCCCTGCCCATGGCAGGGGGGTTGGAACTGGATGATCTTTTAAGGTCCCTTCCAACCCAAACCATTCTGTGATTCTATGATTGATTTGCAAAAGGCCATACATGGAAAAAGCTTGGAGTCAGAGCTCAGGAAAGAGAAACAAAAGCTGCGAGTGCTGGCCCCAGCTCTCCCATCATTTCACTGTCTGATCGCCACTAGGTCATGCTGGCACAGCCACCTCGTATTTCCCAGGTGGAAAACTGGGACAGGCAGTGGTACCAAGGCCTCCCTCTTCCCACACCCGCACTGGGGTTCAGTTTGAAAAAGGTTGTAAAGCATTTTGGTGGTCACAAATGGGGAAATGGCAGGAATGGGAAAAGCAGAGACATCTGACAGTTTTCTATTTATTTGATCTGGAATTTCTGAAGGCTGCGGTTCTGAACCTTCCTTGAATGAGGATTAACTCCTCTGTATTTCCACTTATTTTTCCTTCACATCTTAGGAATGCATTCAAAATAACTTTGCTTTTAGAACTGTGGCGTATGTCTCCCCAAGGTAAGCCAGAGGGTACCTGAAATTGTGGGTCAGGCTACCCTGCGATGCCAAGCTACAGTCTGCCTCCTTCTTTCCCATGGCAGGGGGTTGGAACTGGATGATCTTTAAGGTCCCTTCCAACTCAAACCATTCTTTGATTCTATGATTCCCTGCTCCCCTCATGCTCCCCGGGACCCTGCCCTGGGCCAGGTGTGAAATGCACAATCTGGATGCCGGTTTTGGTACTTAGATCCCAAACAGCAAACTCCTGTCACACCCTCTTTGTATTGTTTTCTGCTATGGCAAGCCCCACTGCAAATCACTGGGATGTAGGAAAGTCTTGCCCCAGACGGTAATAAGTTTTTGCTCATTGTGCAAGGCCCTTGTCCAATGAAGCACGGTGGACACACACTGAATTTTAAGCACAGAGGCCTCTGAACATAGACTTGAACATTCTTTTGTCTAAAGTTATCAGCATATGAGTACTATTTGCTATATCAGGGCCTAAATGATTTGAAATGAGATGGCTACTGCACTTTTCAGTTCCTGCAATCTTGATGAGAAAATCTAAAATATTTGAACCAGAGTGATTATTTCAGTGCTTAAGCTGAAATAGAAATTTTACAGACAAGGTATGAACAAATTTGTTGCAGTTAGTTTAAAACCAGACATTTTAAAAGCATTTTTGTATGCTGTAGACACAATCAGCTTGCTGAAGATGCGTGGCTTCATAGTGGAAAGAAGCTGAAAATTGCATACAATGAAACTTTCTGCCTGTGGTCAGAGTGGCAGAAGCAGCTGTCTAATTTCCTATGATGGTTGCATTCAAGAGAAATTTACTGTTTGTTGTCCTTTAGCACAGCCTGAAGAGTATTTACGGCTGTATCTACAGAGCATGGAACTTTCTGAGCCAGATTCTAATATATGGGGTTGCACTAAATAGCCCAGACATCATCTCCTTGGAGTAAGTTCCTACAGTGTAAGTTACTCACGACACTTTCTCCTAACTACCCAGGTACTAAGACTCAACTGCCAAATCATACTCCAGTATGTTTACATCATACTAAAGGGAAAGGCTAATAAAATAAAGATTCCTGATTAATACAATTAAAAAAGGCATCCCAAAGTGTTTTATTAGTGAAGTGATTGCAGCGTATCGTTAGCTCTGTATGTGAATAGATATATAAACACTGAGAAACCCCCTTCAGTTGGTGGAGGCCAGTCCCAGCTCTCAGTACACACTGTCTTTTGTAGGCTGGTGCTACTGGCATTTCCTTGTCACAGTGTTAAACCTTAAGGCAATTCTCTCAGCCAGCTAAAATTCTGCGCAAGGATGAGAACCTGTTTTAAGTGTGCGGAGCTTGCATCTCAGCTGCAAACTGCAACTTACCCATGTATCCATAATCTTCAGGTGCAATCGTTGCTTCTGCAACATCTGACAAGTGCCTATCAAGCTACAGCAAGAAACCCCGTGCTGTTCTCTTTCTCCCATGCTGAAAAGTCAATGTCTCCTTGATATTTCTGGGGATAAGCAATTGTATAATGTCTTCAGAGATCGTTCTCATCTGTTACAAAACCCCTGATCTAATTCAGCTGCTTGCCAGGGAAAGCCTCCTTAAGGAATTACCTCCTTTGACTTTCAAGAGAAATCGTATGTTCCAGATGAGTAAAACCAAGTCTCTGCAGCGACAGTTTCATCGGCACACCGAACGGAAGTAGCGGGTAATTGGCTCTGACTGGCGTTTGCCTCCATGGGGTAAGAACCCATCCCTGCCTGCCCATGGACAATTTGCTCCCACCCTCTTCCAGACGGTGATGGTGTGGTCCTGCCGAGGCTTCCCCTGCGGGGTGCTGCGGGTTAGAAGACAGCCAGAGCATTTTAGGTAGTGTAACAAAGAGCAGGATTTCAGGAACGGAGTATTTTGGTAAGGATTCAAAATGCTAACAAAGGCTGGAAGAGTCAAGCTGTAACTTTGTGACTCTGTAGGTGTCATTGAAGACAATGCTGAAAGTCCCTCTGGTATCAGGAAAGCAGAAACGAGCTACAGAAAGAACATAGGAAATGTTTATCCAACAGCTGGAGTGGTGTTATTGACACTGTGATGCGTCTTGCCTTGCTGTCAGCAACACGTTTTTCTGGCCGATAGCCTACATTTGCTTTTTGAAGCACCTTCCGCAGGTGAGTGAGGTCAGTCATGAAGATGTGAATGCAGCTGGGGGGTCTAAAGGGCAGTGATGCACAGTATTAGTATAAACATTGTCACGCTTTTGGATTTAACATAGTTCACTTTTCTCCAATCCAACTGTCTTCCTGAGGTCTGCAGCACTAAATAAAAGCATGAAAATGGAAAGAGGGGAGTTGTTCGCCTCCTTGGTTTTCCTGGGAGGCAGAGTGCTGGGAGGAGGAACAGGGAGGAGGCCTTTGCGTGGAGAGGGGTTGGAGGACGTGGGGAGTGCTTGGGTGGGTTCTCAGCAGAAGGGGAGAGACCAGCACTTTTGAGTTTCAGCATAATTCCAGCAGCTCCCCAGGGGCTCCATAGTTCCCAAAGCCAACCCCATACAGCACATGGTGCTACAAGCCACAGAACGCTGGGAAATGCACGGGTGACTTGGACAAAGCATGCTTAAAAGCATTGAATTAAAACAGATATTTAACCCTTTCTGTCTGTGTCGCTATGCACAAGCAGCTCTGGCAGTGAGGGTCACTGCCTGTGGGTTACCATCCAGGGCACTGGGAGCAAAGGCTGCCCTTTCTCTGGGAAGCGAAGGGACGACGTGCGGCTGGAAGTCCTGCCCATCCCTCTGGCAGTCCCTTAGCCCTGTGATAGGGAAGGACCAGTCAGGAAGCGATGGTACACCGAAAAAATTACGTTTTATAGATTTACACTTTGTTCCTGCAGGATCTGCTCTCACTCCTTTTGCCAACTGATTCCCTCTGCAGCTGGAAACCAAGGAGGCACCAGTGTACGGGCAGAAAGGGCAACGCAATGGCTGTGAGAGGTAGCAGCATCCTCAGGAGAGAGAAAACAAGGAGGTAAAAATATTGCTAAAAAAATAAAGGGGCTTGGGAAGGAAAAATGGAAGCTTATTCGGCCAACTGTTAAGTAAAATCCATCATAGTGCTTTTTGCTATATCTGAGTGATAAATAAATATATTAACATTATTATAAACTGAACCATAAATTATTTGCTCTTGCATGAGGGCCATTAGAAAGCAAATATTAGACATTTTTACTGGTAAACAAGCTTGTATAAGTACCAAAACCAGCAGCTGCAGGAATACGACATAGGTAACATGCAGCTGGTTTTAAAGTTCCGAAGGTTTTTGTGTCAAATTTTCATGTATTCTCTCTGGGCAAAATTTCTGTTAATCTGACATCAGTAACAAGTAATTGGTTATGTGAAATCCTTTCTAATTTTCGCACTGTAAGGGGTATACTGCCTGGTAGCCAAAGCGATTCCACTCATATGCTTGGTGTCTACAGAGCAAGTTTAACAAATCCAGCTGTACGGAAACCATAAACGTTTCTAACATGAAGTAAACGAAAGAGTAATTTGCTTTTAAGATACCTATAGCTGCAATAACAAAATACAGATTTTTTAAATGAAGGTAACAGAGAAAAATATCTTTAAGGTTTTATAAATGGATTCCTTTATTATATGTCTATTTCTTGCTACAAATCACGCAAGTGTACATAGTGCGCTGTACTAACGTTCTTCCCAGCCCAAACATGTAAACCTACGTTTTGTTTTACACCTAAGCACGCGGCTACCTCCTTTGGTTGCTTTTTATTTTCTATTCAAACACATACAACACACTGCTTATCTAAATAACTTGGTTTATTAGGTCAGGCTAGTAGAAGGTTAATCAATACCAAGAGTTTTAATTCTCTATTTTGATAAGAGAAACAAACAGCAAACATTGAACTGTTTCTTCTTCAGCATTATCTTCTTCAGATTTTTCTTAACAACAGATTAAAAAATGGTGAATGAAGTATTTCTTAATTATAGTGCAATTATTCCTTTCATTTATTTTATTAACAGCGCGTATCAAGCTGCATCTGTTAAAACACACATGCAGAATTTTAAGATTGCTTTTACAGTTGAAGAGAATGCTATTAAATTCTGAGTAGGCAAAAACTATTATTTAAATGTAAAGAAGTATTTTATTAGAGAAGCAAAGTGCTGTCCACACGTAATGCACCGCCTCACCTGTGCGTGGTCCCTGTCTCCTCCCCGATTTTAGGAGTAGTAGAACTCATCCCTTCACATTCCATTTTCACCACAGGACAGAAATAGAAGGGATTTCTTGCCTTTCCCAACTTTGAGCACACGAGTCACTGAACTGGACTATTGAATGATTTAAAATGAAAAATTCCCTCTGATCCTGAACTAAGACACTTGGGAATGACGGTTGAACTTTGCAGTGAAGTTTAATTTTAGGTGCTCATGTAGTGACTTCCGCCAGGCAAGGCACGAAAATTTCTTTATGATCCTGGGACCAAATGCAGAGAATAATATGATTTTTTTTATGTTTAACTTATTTTATACACTACATTAAGGTTAGGCATGAATCTAGGCTGTCAATTTTAAAAAAAAAATCATCAACATGCATTTAGTTTACAGCAGTAAGCTACTCTCAAAGGAAAAGGCAATGCCTCTCTTACACCCTTTCCATGCACTTTACATATACTACTGTCAGCACGTCTCAGCGTTTGCATCTCTTCGCTCCTCGCCCCACTGTACAAACGCACATCTCTCTGGATGCCAGGCATCACCACGTCGATACACACTCACACAGGCAGAACAAGACCGGCTGACAGCTCTGCCTCCTTCTGCCCCAACAGGAAAGAAAACCAAGGCAGCTTGTTTCCCACGCCGCGGACGGAGACAGGAACGTTGCAGAAGGAGGTCGTCCCTGCCTCCTTCTGCCCCAACAGGAAAGAAAACCGAGGCAGCTGAAGTTTCCCACGCCGCGGACGGAGACAGGAACGTTGCAGAAGCAGCCGGAGCCCGTGGAGCGTGCCGCTGGAGCCGCAGGCACACGGCCCCTCGCCGCTGCTCACGCACGAGGGATGCTGCCAGCTTCAACACCCAGAGTACCGTGGGTCGGCAATACCTTCCTCCTCCAGCATCGCTCCCGCTTCCCTTCCCCTTCTCTCAGCACGAAGCCGTGCTACCCTGAAGGAACACACGCTACCACGTACCCAGATCAGCCCATTGTGCGCGATTTTCCTTGGGGTCATTATTTTATGAGAAAAGCCACGTTGGGCCTCTGTTAGAATGGAACTGGTTTGTGAAAAAAATACCTGTTTTCACTCACGACTAGTTTTCCGACGATGCATTGAAATAAGTGACTGTGGGGAGACGGCAGGGAGGGCAGTGCCTATCTCAAATGAGTGGGATTCCATGACCAGGTTGCCTGGGAATGGTGCCTAGAAGTTGCTTTAGGACTGTTATTACAGGACCAGTAAGGGGAGCTCAAGCCTTGTTTATGGTAGGTCCTACCCTAACTCTGCTAGGT
>NW_010232929.1:0-2196 GCF_000690775.1 Eurypyga helias | reverse complement strand
TGTGAGAGCGGCTTCGCGGTGTTTTACTAGCCAGAGTCAAACCACGACACAACACTTGAAAAAAATCAAAGGAGGAAGAGAGGGGCAGACCGGTCTGTCCAATCCAATATCCTCTGGTAAGAGTCAGCAAAGGAGCTTTCCAAAACTGAAACTGAATTTTTGGGTTAGTCAAAAGACTAACCTTAACTCTGAAATTAACTAGTTCAGCTCAAACAAATTAGAGATGCACTATTACTGATCAAGTGAAAACTAGTAATAATGATGTAAACTAAAAAAAAAAAAATCTTAATATTAAAAAATGAGTTTTGCAGGAAGAACTGTAGAATACTTGATCAATAAGGCTTAGATGAATCTATCTGCCACTTTGAAGTCACTTTTCTTTTTATATTTGATATGGAGCAATAAAAGCTCTAAAGAAATTTAAAACTGAAATATAAAGGGTAAATCAGGCAGAATTTTTTTTCTTTACTTTGTTTCTCATAGATGGAGAACTGGTTTTGCAGACCATCTTATAGCTTCTGGGCAACCCAATCCATAATAAAGCCAAAGCATGACAATTCATAAGGATTTGGGACACAGGGTTTTCCTGATTCCCAGGAGAAGCTAATCCACATGTAGATCCATCAGAAGTGCTGAAACCTGGACACAGCTGTGCATAAATCCCACCTGGGCTGTACTTCAACATAGCACCTTGCTACTCAACTTCTAACTTTCAGCTAAAGGAATAACAGAGATCACACAACCAGTCATTCACAGGGAAGACACACAAGAGCACCGTAGTTGGTCTGACCAAGGAAGGTGAAAATTTGGGCCAACAGATGGGATCGCATCTTGTGTCCAAGATGGGTAACACTCCCCAGGTGTGTCATGTTGGTCCCACTGCAGGGTTGCTGATGAGGGGTGACTTGGTGTGGTGGTTTAGCCCTGTCTGGCAATTAAGCACCACTAGTCACTCTACCACTTCATCCCCCCACTCCCAGTGAGGAAGGGTCAGAGGAAAACTAAGGAGGCTCGTAGAAGTTGAGATAAGAACTATTTAATTGTATAAATGAAACTTACGGGTTTACTAACATTGCTATTGCTAATAAGTAATTAAAATAACAGAAAAATAGAACAAATAATAATACAGGATCTTACCATCTATGGGTGGACAGAGCTGGATGCCAGACAGGGCAGAAAAATAAATCCAAAAACCCCAAAAAAGGAAAAAAAACGAAGTGGAGAAAAGCCCTCACAGTCAGCCCAGGAGCCGAGAGGGAGAGGAAAACCCTTTCAAACCCTGACTCCTAGATCAATCTGCTTAAGGAAAGATACTCCTTCTGCACTAAACACCCGCTATGAGATCTGAACAAAGACCGCGCTGCACTCCTTGTCGGAAACCCCCCGAGCCGAGCCTCACACCATTTCTGGGCTGTGCTCGTGCTGCAAACATCTCCCTCCCCATGCCTGCCCTGCCAGTCTGCAATGCCGTTGGTACCGGGGTAACACCAACCACTCAGCTTGCTGCATTATGGTGTGGAACAAAATATAAACTGGTGTCTGGAACTAGGACATTCTCCACCCCTTGGTTCACACCATTTATGTCATTCTTACGTCCCACACTATTCCATAAATTTTTATCAGCCCACTCCCCCTTTCCCATCCTATCCCACACAGATATCATTCCGTTAGTCTATGGACCATCTTGGCAAAATGTCCATTTGTCCATGACTTCAGTTCCCATCAGGTGTGGGGGTCACTCAAGACAGGAAAAGGTGGAAGAGTTGCGTGGGATTGTTGAACACTGAAGCCAGCTCAGGACAGGTCACTGCTGTTCTTCTGGCAAGGCTGGATCTCTGCAGTGTGGGGTGGCTTTTGCCATAGCAATTGCCTGTAATTTAAAGCTCAGAACAGTGGTTAGTGGCAGCAACTTATGTCCCTAATGCACTGTAATTTATGGGTTATTTTCTCCCAGAATCAAACCCCCTGGGGCACATAGCAGACTTCCTCATCTTCTCTCATTACCCACCATGCGCACCCAGGTCCTTGAGCAAAAGCAACCCCATGGATGGGTTTGCCTTTGCCTGAGGTGGGAGTAACCCAAACTGGTTTTCCCAGCAGAGGTCTAGTATGTACTACAAGGACTTATCTCCTTCTACAGTCCGTAGAATGTTTGAATGTGTGGGACCAGATCGACTGATGGATCCCCTGGTATTA
>NW_010232928.1:88408-109973 GCF_000690775.1 Eurypyga helias | reverse complement strand
CCACTGGCAAACATCAAATTGTTTCAGTAGTAGATGTGTTTTAGCAAAGATTATGGTAAACAGGGTTCCCTCTTTGGCAGGGAAGATGATGGACATCACCTTCCCTTCGAACACACAATAACCCTCTGGCTGGCGCGTTCCTGCTGCTGGTCAGTCAGCGGCAAACCCTCATGAGTTCAGCAGCGGTCCTTCCCGCTGCCCAGCCTGCTGTATCAGCTCTGTGCCCAGCATGCCAGGCAGACACACAGACCAGATGATTGCCAGGATCTCTTCTAGACATATTCTCTGTTATTAGTGAGTTCCACTATTTTACTGGATCTTATTTGCTACAAACAGGGTTTATCATTAAGGCTTCCCACTAGGGAACAAGCCCTTACACCTGACGATACACATATGGAAAACAAAGACAAGGGGCCAGCTGCTGCTGTGGTGATACCCATCATTTATCAACAATGGCAGCGGGCATGTAAGAGCAAGCAGAATACACCTCAGTAATTTTGCAAACTAGGCTGTCATCCTCCAGTGCCAGGAAATCTACCTGTTGCAAAATGCAACCTGAACACCACATCGCTGTAACGTCGGCACTGCCTACTCATCACCATGTTGGTAAGAAGTAGCCATCTCCTTTCTCAGTGGTCTGTATGTAGGCCTGTGTGAGGAGTTTAGCACCTCTCTTACTCCACCCTTTTCCAAGAGATTAGGACTTGGTCATAAAAATTTTACCCTAGAGCGGCATTTAGCAGAGACACCGCCTTCGCCCAAACGCAAACACATTTTGGGAGCAAACTGAAAATCCCCGCCGTTCAAGCACTGAAGTGGCCGGACTGTGACACCAATGATTTTCCCAGAGAGGTTATCTGCCTTCTCATCTGTTCTACCAGACAGGCCCACGCAGTGACGACAGCCTCACCTAAGGCTCACCGAAGGACAGCGGGAATTTTCCCATCACCTTCCAGGGCCCTATCAAAACATAACTCGCTGTCCAATTTTCAGTCATTTGCTTTACCGCTAAGCATTTTACCAAAATCAAACCTAAGCTCAGCAGTCCAGCTCTGCTCTGTACAGCACATTAGCATGAGCTTTAGTCCCAGCATTTAAGAATGGACATAAAAGCTTGGCCGATACCAGAGCTGAGCATCCATTATGTCATTATTCCAGTGCTGGAGCTGCCTTCAGAGATTGCCTGCTCCACTATACTGCTTTGGACACATGGAATTGCCAGTCCTTGCTGGCAACCACCGCAATTCCCCCTCCACTCTAGGAATGCATCATTAATTGTGGAATTTGGATACTAGCGGATGCCCTTACAGTTTCCAGACTCTCACTGTTGAGAAAGCAGAGTCCATAAAAGGACTCGGTGGGGCTATTTCCTGCTTAGAAAATAGAGAAAATAAAAATTCAGCAATTTAATCCTGTTTGGACCTATTGAAGACTGAAGGTCAGGCTCGAACCTCAGCTACTCCACTGCCCGTCCAGAGCACATGCTGAAAAGTTAATGGAATCACTTCAGACGTTCCCCAGCACAGCTGAGATCAGACACTGGCCCACACTGTCTGGGGCTGGAGATATTCTGAGCCAGACTCTTCACCCTCAGCCTTGGGAACATTTTCATAATGGAACACGATGTTTGCAAAAACTAGTCCAAAGGTGGCTTCTCCATCCGTAAATATGTCAAGAGCGAATTGGCAAGGCGACTTCTCTGTCCCTGGAATGCGCAGGAAATAGCTGTGACTATACTTATCCATAAAACAAATAGCTTAATTCCCACCACCAAAATGGTCTCTGACATGTCATGCTCACAGTAGCGTGGATAAAAGGCCGTAATACACCGTATGCCCCGTAAACAGCTTTTAAATCTCAGCCCAAGCGTTTCATTATGAGCTCATTAAAAGATGACCGTTCCCTCAGACTGGTTGTGGTCACAGAGCAGAACAGGGGGTAATTGGAACCACTTCCCCGGTCTTGTATAAACGTGTAAGGTAGCAGTCAACGTAAACCTCCGCTTCAGTTGCCAATGTTGCCATACAAATCAGCACACTAGACTTGGCAGGAGTTCAGCCAAATTTGGCACAAGCTCTAAGCCAGTTCGTTTCACAGTTGTTAAGAAAAACAAACCTATCGTGAACGTGCTTCAGAGCACTCGTGTTTCTGTTTTGGTTTTGGGGAAAAAAAAAAAAAATTAAGGGCCAGATTCTCCTCTGATTTACTCTGGTGCAAACCCAGAGTAACTCCACTGGGTTTGAATCTTCCAGGTTTAAGCTGGCCTATATTCAATCACACCGTGGCTCTCAATCTGACATAGGGGATGATTAAATTAGGCGAGATAAGGGGTTTTTTTTACTGTATCATTAGCATCAAAATCTTATTCACACAAATTAACAGCATTTTTAGCAGGGTTATTGATTTTGCTAAATTTTGTCGGAACTTTTATTTTAATAATCTTGTTTAAAAAGTTCATTAGCTGCTGGCAACACCCCACTTGGGAGTAATGAAAGACAAGTGAGAAAGAATGTAATTCGGTTTTAACTTTGAAATGTTTTTCATATTTACATCCACTGAGGACAAGTGTTATTTTTTGATTTGTGGGGTTTTTTTGGTTTTTAAAAATTACTATCTGTGAAAAGCTATCACTGTCCTAAATTTGGGTTATTTTTTATAAGGAGAGAGATACTGGTAATTCACTAGTTATATTTTGCAATGTCAGATAACAAGTTGCCCAGAGAAGCTGTGGATGCCCCATCCCTGGAAGTGTCCAAGGCCAGGCTGGATGAGGCTTGGAGCAATCTGGTCTAGTGGAAGGTGTCCCTGCCCCATGGCAGGGGGTGGGACTGGATGGGCTTTAAGGTCCCTTCCAACCCAAACCATTCTGTGATTCTATAACAAAAAATAAGTTAAATAACTGACAGTACAAAGTAATTTTGTTTTGTTTTGTTTTAAGAGAAATCAGAACTGCATCATGGCTACGTTCAGAACTTGAGCAGGTTTACAGAAAGCAATTTATCATTTTTCCATTAAAGTGGACTAACTTCAATAGCCAATAAAGTAGTTTTAATTTCATTTAGAGTCTGATTAATCTCAATTATGAGGACTGGATGCTATTTGAATCACATATATTTTATTTAATATAATGTTAATTAAAGGCCTGATACTTTGTACACTAGTCAGCTGGTGACAGAATTACACAGCGGCAGGGAACTGTGAGCAGAAACCAGTTACAGCCTCACAATAAGATCCAACAATATGCACCGCCTTAAAATAATCTAATTATATGTCTCCTACTAACTGCACTGACATTCAGGAAATGGATTTTCTATACTTTAGATGCTTAGAAGTAACGTACTGACTGTGAACTGTGCCGAGAGATGCCTGAGCATCCTCCTTGCAGGGATGGAGGCTGAGGGTTTGCCAAACCAGTGTGCTGCAGTGCTCTGCAGAGCCTACAGCAAACCCTCGTCTGGCTTCATGGTAGGACACAGACATACCCCCAGCTTTGAAAAGCAAAGCAAAACACAGCAAAGAAGCAGAAACTTTGAGGAAGAGGATGACAATCTGGGAAAGCAGCAAGGATTCTGGTCCAAGCACATCAAAGCCGTTTACAAGCCACAGTCACAAAATCTGAGAAACACCAAATGTCCAAGTTCAACCATCAGAAATTCATGTCACTGTGGCTTTGAGAAACTCGTAAGAGCACGTTTTGGGGAGGGAACGAGAGCTCAGTTAAAACGCAAGGGGCTGAAGAAGAAGGCATTTTAAGCATGTGTTCTGTAACAAAGAGAGCAGCATGACTGGAAATCGTATGTCATCGGGATGATAACAAGCCATGTTGGATGAAATACCAGACAGCGTGGTGTTTGTGTGCAACCTGGGAGTAGCGTTTGTCACAAAATATCCCCAATACTCAATAATTTGGACATATATCATCTCCTTGAAATGAAGCTATGCCAGAAGCATAACAGAGCAGTTGCCTAAAATAGTTTTCTGCAGAGCAGTTGCAGGGCGGGAAGGAATGTGCCTTGCTGCCTGGCTAATGTGGGGCTCCGGGTGGGAAGGGACCAGGGGTGTCTTCTCTGCTATCACACACCCACTGCACTATGTAGTCTCCTTTTTAGATCAATCAGACTCCATCTTAATAATTATTAAGACATTTCTGCAACCTCCCCTTTTGCTGAAGGTGGCTCCAGAATCCCCCTGTTTGTACTTTCAGACCATCCTCTAGTTTCCAGCTTAAATTCATCCGTGGCCAGCTTAGAAACACTTGTCCTCTGGCCAGAACTGGGGTTCAAACTAATTCAAACCCATTGAAATTAATGAGGGTTTTTTCCCCATTGACTCCAATGAGCCTTGAATTAAGGCCCTGTGTGTGGACAAAAAGGTTTAGGGCAGTTTTTGTAAAAGGAGATTTTTATCCTGTTGATCTTGGCCTCTCTCCCCAGCCTGCTGTGAACTGTCTGCCTTGTTTTAATGCTGTATTCTCATCCTGCTCTAGTGCAAAACTCCTATTGAAATCCAGGACGGTCTTGCCAAGTTGTTATTAATTACTGTGGTTCTCAAGGCTCGGTCCTGCAAATTGATCTGCATGAGCTCAGAGGTCTCTCTTCAAGGATCTCTTTTCAGGATCTGGGCTCAGGGCTACAAAACCAAGCACCAAAGGGACCGATCCAATCTCGCTCAGCTCTTCCTGCCACCCCATGCCACTGCATCCCCAAGGAGCATGCAAGCCCAGTGCTGCTGTTTTAGTTGGAAGGCCAGCAAGGAAATGGTCCCATACAGACAGCCTTGCCTTGAAACAGAGCTTTCCAGGCCAAAATAACCAGCCTTTTTGCTCCTCAGAGTTTAAGCACAATTCAGCTGTGCTGGAGGAGGGCAGAGCTGGGCTCTGCTTCTGAGGACGAAGGGAAGAAAGCTGTGTTTCACTGCAAGGCTGAGGAAGGGAACGGCTGCTGAATTTGGCTTCTGGGGCTGGAGCACAGAATAGTTCTTAACCTAAGAAATGTGAAGGTGTCACCCAGGATGCACATGAGGTCAGAAGTGTATCAATATGCAGCCGATTTACTGTATTTACAGGGATGGGAAATCCTTATTTTATTACAAAATGGGATCCGGATTAGTTTGCCCTGCCTTCATTACTGAACCTAGTACTCGGCGGTGCCAGGACCACATTAAAAGCAAGTTTTGGATACCCTTGTGTTGTTCATTTTAGCTGAATGGTGAAAAAAGCTGGGAAAAGCTGCTTTGCAGTGGAAACAGAAAAATCTCAACTAGTTATTTAAAAAAGTTATGAGCTCTTCAATTAGACCACAGGCATTTTATAAAGCAAACAGGTCAGGATGCACTTCACTCCCTGAACCTGAAATGTTAAAACAGTCCCGTTAGGTATTTGCATAGAGTTATGTAGGATGAGTTTAGATCTCACCAATCTAGCTAGTCAGATGCCTGTAAAAATAAATAAGAACCTAAAAAAGAATGACATCAGCCGTAACTGCTTATTCTGCTCCAGATTTGGCAGGTAAAAATCAGCAAGAAACCAACTGCGTTATGCTGGCTGGGCTCTGCGCCTCTTTCCCATCATGTAGGGAGCCAGGCCAAATCCTTGACACAATAGCAATTTTTGCCCAATGCCAACTATTCCCAGCCTGGCAGTGTGAATGCAGAGCCGTCTCCTGAGGTCATGGAACTGTAATGGCATCCAAGCTGCAACGAACATCCCTGCTTTAGGAAGTGAAATGGCTGTTGCATGCGAGACCACTTCCACTGAGCCACCGCATTCAGGCACAAACTGTCAGAATACAAGTTACAGTGACAAACAGCTCAGGGCACCCTTAACGGAGTCACAGCTCATGCCGAGCCACGTGTAACACATGGGCCGGTGGCCTCCCGAGAGCCTGGAAAACAACCCGGTCAGAAGAATTGCTGAACACCCCAATATCAGGTATCTGTGCGAGCTATGACATAGTAACTGTCAGTCATGTTATGTGACAGTGAATTTCTATTTAGATGTGCTCCACTCAGACAGTGCCATGACAACAAAAGCACTTTACTGCACTACGTCCTTCCATGGGGACAGGGACGTCTGACAACGGTGCAGAGAGGAGTGTAGCTGCTAGACTGCTATTCACTGCAAGCAGAGAGAGCTTCTTACTGAATCACAGAATTGTTTAGGTTGGGAAAGACCTTAGGTTAAGACACACTCCAGCCCTTCAGTGTCTTTCCTGCAGTGAGGGACCCAGAACTGACCCCAGGATTCAAGGTGCAGCCTCACCAGTGCCCAATACAGGGAGACGATTGCTGCCCTGGTCCTGCTGGCCACACTGTCCCTGATGCCAGGGCCAGCCAGAATGCCACTGGCCTTCTTGGCCACCTGCACATATGCTGGCTCACACAACAGCTGGCTGTCGACCAACACCCCCAGGTCCTTTCCCACCAGGCAGCTTTCCAGCCCCTTGTCCCCAAGCCTGCAGCGTTGCAGAGGGTTGTTGTGACTCAAGTGCAGGACCCAGCACTTCACCTCACCTTTATGACTGATCATCATGTTCTCTATACTGAGCAGTGAGTGGAATGACACTGACTTAACAACGTACACCTACTGACAAGCTAACCCCCAAATATTTGTATTTATCTGCCTCTAACAAGCACACCCTGCACATGTCTGTAAAGGACACCCTTGTCTTCATGCTAGAGAGTCACAGCAATAGAGACGAACCTGCTTGGCTGGGAAGATGCCAGGCCCTTTCTAAATAACTCCAGCAAGTCAGAGAGTCCTTAAAGCTTGCTGTGGGATGAGCAATGATGTCTCCAGAGGCATATGAACGTGCTGGAACACGCAGAAGGGCAAAACGCAACACCGCTGAGCACCTGTGTCCACACCATGCTTGGGCACATGTCGGTAGGGGTAACTATGGGTATTCTCACCACAAAACGTAGGACATCCCTGGCTGTGCAAAATCAGGCCTGTGCTAAGTTCTGCTCCGGGCCACAGTGCCTCCACCCTCCTGACAGCTCATCACCAACTGACGCCAATAGTGCTCTTACCTGAAAAGGGGTTAGGAGGCTCTGTCCTGCTGCGAGGCACACAAGCCGCAGCAGGACATGACAGGCCAGCTGCCATTTTTTGGTGTTACTATCTATTTTTTAATTCTAACATCATTGGTGCTCACCTCTTGTGCACGTTTTAAGCAGCTCTGGATGCAGCGCAGTCTTTGTGATGCTGCATCAGGCAATCTGCTCTTCTCAACCACCAGTACCAAGTGCTCAGGCTGTCTTCAGCCAACCTGCCTATATGAGTCCTACTGCAATATTCCCTATCTGTCCCCAATCCCCTCTCACTGTCCTTGTGTCCTCCACTGTAACACAACAAGGTAATGCCAGAGCAGCCAAGGATATCACAATTAAATATGATAACTTACAGCAGGCCATATGGTGCAAAGCACTCGTATTCACATCCCTCGGAAGGGCAGCATCTGTACAGACCAGACAGAGGTGAAATCAGGTTTTTCTCCATGTACCCTGGCCCTGGAAGCAGCAGTTTGGATGGTTTCTGAAATCCCACAGCTTAACATCAAGCTGGCAAGAGAAGAAACATCCCCACCACACTCTCTTACTAAGGGATGCAATCTATGTTCTCCTGCAATCAGGAGAGAGATGAAAGAAGACTTCTTAAAGCAATACAGAAAGTGGATTGAAAGTTATCCAACTGTTTAAAAATTCCTTTAAGAAAAATCCACAGCAGCAGCTCCAGTGCTGAGCCTCTGCAGAAGCCAGCCTTGGCAGAAAGCTCCCACTGCCAGGGGATGCGTGCGTGCGTGCTAAGCAGTCACAGGGAATCCTGAGCGAGCGGGTGGGCGGGCAGACAGCCCCATCTCGCACATGGACAGCATGACAGCTCCCCAGCTCCACGAGCAGGTTACCAGCACCTAAACATACTGTAAATGCATGGGGTGACGCCGCAGTACACCACTCAGCGTAGCATGGCCCACAGAGATGGAGGGGTAAGAGCCTGCACACAGGGAAACAGGGAGGAGTAGCTGGTACCCGCAGTGAAGTGTAACCCCGTAAGAGGGGATTCATCCCTCCATAACCCACTTCCACACCAGACTCAGGGCGGTTCTTTCCAAAGATTACCAAGAGTATGACACAATGGCAAAACCAGCTCCCACTGACTGAGTGGAGCACTCCAGCGTGCAAACTGATCAGCTGAGCGCAGATGCTGGCCCTGGCAGGCGTGCGGGAGGCTGGCCCACACCGAGACACCATAACTGCCCACACAGCAGAAGGGAGCAGCCAGGCTGCCCGCTCCCCCCGCTTCCAGGGCTCAGTACCCACAAGGTGCTTCTCTGCCCCTGGTTAGGAAGCTCCTGTCCTCTGCTCCTCCTGCTCAGCTGAGTTAGATGGGAAAGGATTCCCAACGCCAAATACGCCTTAGGCAGACAGCCAGGTTTCCAAACCCCTTGCCGAAGGGGAAACCGTGCTTCTGCTTTGCTAAGTGCTCTGTGATCTTGCACTTGCAAGGCTTCTAGAGGCTTTTCCCTCCCACTGCACATTAGCAATTCATTGAGGTTTCTACAGGTCTGAAAGAGAACAAACTTCTGACGTACAGCGAGATGGAGTGGAAGAATTGCAGAACCTTCCCCAAGAGACCCTCATTAAGCCCAGAGCAAACGGGTCGTGACTCTGCTGCACTCTCCAAAGATCGCACAGCCAGAGGCAGCCAAGACGGTCACCAAGCTGGTATCTCCCAAGGGAGAAGAGCTGTGTGTCTTCCAAAGCTCCCCAGACATCTTATGCGACCTCAGGTGAGTCACATCTCTTTCCACGCTTCCCTCTTTGTAAAGGGGCGATAAAACTTCACAAGGAAACTCAACTCATTAGTTCTGAAAACATTCAAATACAACGGCAAAGATTCTCTGTAAATATGCAAATTCACAACTAAACCAGCATTGGTAGGGGAGGAGAAACCACGGGTGGAGCTAAGAACATCCACCATTCAAAGTCCCCCCCAGTGGTTTCCCGGGAAAAAGCTGTTCCAATACATACATCACTCCTGTAATGTGAATTTTGTTCAACAGTGTAATATTATTATTTCTAAATTTACTAACGCTGGATACAAACCCATCTGTGTTCATGCAAACCTGCGAGTTTGCAAGCTCTCGCACATACAAGCAGAAGCCAAACCCCGTGCTGTATTTAGAAGGCTGCTTTGAAAATGTGGCTCTTAGTATCACCTTTGGTTGCTAAATAAACTTTTCTGGAGATTAACCACAGCCCGCACAAAAATAGTCACAAAACAGTTTTATGACTTTGAGCAGAAATGGGCGTTGGTAAAGAAGCACGCTGCCTTTTTTTTCTGAAGTTGAAATGTAAAAAAAAAAACCATTTACAATATAAGCCCTGTAAGCAGATTCTTCATGGTAAATAAATATGCAGAGATGCAGAGAATGCTAAGTGATCATTTTTAGAACATTTATTTTTGGCAGGATAAACACTTTCAGACCCCAAGCAACTTCTCTGTGTGTACAGAATCTCCAACTGTGAAAAGAAAACAAATAGCAGAGTTTCATTTGTTGTAATCAGGATTTTTTTCATAACTGTTTAGAATAAAGCTGGATCGCATTTGGAGTGACTTGGAAATTCATTGTTTAGGCATTAGTCTCCAGTGGTAAACATCCTACAATATGTGTATAATAGAGCAACTATTTTTGTACTTCAAAGTCTTCCCTCATAATTTGGGAAGGTGCAGGATACAAACAATCTCTTCTTTTCCCTTCTAGGGAACGGTGGCTTCGCTGCTTGTCTTTACCTAGCAGAGATCCCTCATCCTCTCCCACCAGACTCCACCTACTCATGTAGAAATCAGACACAAGCCCCAGACAACAAACTGCACTTGAGAAATACAACTCTCTTGAGAAATAGGAGTATAATGGGAGGACTGTACAGTCCAGGAGCCTTATTATTACCCCACTCCTCTGGGCACAGGCTTTTATTTTAATATAGGAACTCACTGTTGATTCCTCAGGACTGAATATCCTGCAGATGAGGAAATCTGGGACAAGGACAGATGCTCAGCAGGTATGAAAGATCAGAGCTCCATGGCCAGAGCCTGACTCCAGTCCCAGTTACTGTCACTCCCTCTCAGAAGGGGCAACTTCCAGTTCAGAAACAGAGTTGAAAAATCTATCTTCTTATTTTGAGCAACCTAGTGGAAATCTGGCTGCTCAACACTTCTGAAAACACCCATCCGAACTGTCCCACACTGAGTGTCCAAGAACGAACAGCCAATATTAGTCAACGATCTGGGAAATGTTGCTTGCCAAGGTCACGTAAGTCTGTGGCAGGAGAAGTAACAGGATCTTCTGGCTCTTCTCCTGTTTCTCAGCCACAAAACTTTCTTCCTCCCCTAACAATTACATATGTGGGTTTCCTTAACAGTTTCTTTTTACATTCCTATTTAAACAGCACAGGGAAAAGGAAGAGGAGACTTGAGGTGGAAAATTAGTTTTGGAAATGTTGAGCTGTGTGGATTTGCCAACTTTTGTTCCTCCCCTCAATTCACTCTAGATGCTCTCAGCTCTCACCGAAATGCTATTTTTAGGCTGTACGTCAGATTTCACAACAGAGACTGACAGGATTTTTCTAAAGGCTTTTCCCTGAGAATTAGAAAAGAAAAATGATGTGGAAATTCTGCTTCCCTCTTTGTGCTGCCAAGGCTCCACCACAGTTACTCCAGGGCAAAGCTCCAAAGGGACCCACTCCCACAGGAGTGGCTTTTTCAGCAAGTGTCAGGAAGTTCCCAGCACGAGGGAGATGTGCAGGAGGTTCCCTGCACGAGGGAGATGTGCAGGTCTTTTAGGTCTCATGAGACATGCGAAGCCTGAAGACATTCTGGGGAGACACTCTGCAGCAAAAGAAGGCACATGTGCAGAGCGCGGCTTCAGAAAACGCAGCTTTCTAACACAACCCTTCAGCTGTTGCCGGAGCTGACAGGCAGCTCCTGGGGGCAGAGGCAGCTGCAGAGCCACAGCACTGGGATTTCCCGCTGCTGCTCCCAGCCCTGCTCGGACACAGGGGCTCCCCAGACCTTCCCCACCACTTCTTCACACTGCTCAGTGGTACCCCCTGAGCTGTAGCCTTTAATGAGACAGCCAGAAATGCAGAGGTGGCACCTTTTGTCACTGAAACACCAGCAAAGCCTCCAGCAGCAACAGCCGTCTCCGTTGCATTATTCGTTGAGCACTTGTCATGCTGTTGGACACGCACATCAAGAAATTATCCTTTCTGCATGGTTATTTCCTGAAGCTAACAGGTGTTTAAAGCCAGCTTCCAGCTCTGCTTGCCATCCAAATATAGAATCATAGAATGGTTTGGGTTGGAAGGGACCCTGAAGATCATCTAGTTCCAACCCCCTTGCCATGGGCAGGGACACCTTCCACCAGACCAGGTTGCTCAAAGCCACATCCAGCCTGGCCTTGAAGACATCCAGGGATGGGGCATCCACAACATCTCTGGGCAACCTGCTCCAGTGCCTCACCACCCTCTCTGTGAAGAATTTCTTCCTGATCCCTAATCTAAACCTCCCTGATTTCAATTTTGACCCGTTACCCCTTGTCCTATCACTACAGGCCCTTGTAGAAAGTCCTCTCCCAGCCCCCTTGTAGGCCCCTTCAGATACTGGAAAGCTGCAATGAGGTCTCCTCGGAGCCTCCTCTTCCCCAGGCTGAACAAGCCCAATTCTTGCAGCCTTTCATCATAGGAGATGATGGTGGTGGACGAAAAAAAAAAAAAATATAAGGAACTTGAAGCAGGTTTAACATTCGGGGTTTTTGTAGAGAGACACTGTGCTTAAGATAGCTATGGTTGTTTTGATGAAGCCATGTCCATACTGACAGAACGGGGATGCGGTGACGATGTCTCATCCACACATAAACCAAGGGCTCAACCAAAACCAATACTGCTGTAAAAGACTTGCTATTGCAATGTTGCTAAGCATTTTTATTCAATATCCACAAGGATATTTGAGACTGTCTGATGATATTGCAGCTATTTTGAGTATTCCAGGGCCATTTATCCATAAGAGGCTTTGGACAAGTAATCCAGCTAGATTTCAGTTTGCAGATCAATGTGTCTAGATATTTGATTGCCTGGTTCTGCAGAGAAACATAGCATCACTGCGCTAGCCAAGGGCGGTGAGTTCACAGGTGTAACTGAGCACAGAATCTACCTCCCAAGGGTTTTCTGGTGCTTCCTGAAGCTGACAAGATTAATTTAGCGATCTGGAAATCTGTTGCCAAGCCCAAGTCCCCAGAAGACTAAATAGCAATAGGAAGATTAAAAGCAGATGGTTCAGCAACCAAGGTGTTATAGTTAAACTTTTAACAGACTTAAAATTCCTGGGCTTCATATCAGCATCTTCATTCTTTCCTTCAATTTAGCATGTGTTACTATCTTCTGAGCACTTCACTAGGACATGAAGCCAAGCACATAATGTGAATAATATGACCTCAAAAAACCATATACCTTTATGACAGGCCTAGTAAGAGGTTAAGGAAATGTTGTTTCTAGCTCAACCAAAGCACCATGCAATTAGACCATCGCCATGCCATTGCTAATTTTCACAAAAAGATGCTGATATTTAAAATATGAAGAGAGAACATTTCTGGGAGGGGATTTAGTGGCTGAGCCTGTTAAACACAATTTAAATGCTGTTGCAATTGCAAAGAGCCTCCTCCATTAAGGTGAAGCATTTGAAAAGGGTTAAGGGTGACTCCTGGGATGCCCACACACTGCTCCCGACTTCCCACTCCTGTCAGACCCACTGAACCCCTTTGTTGAGGGCAGCAGGAACAGAGATGTGGGTCAGGCTGTCAGCATTCCCTGGCCTCTGGAGACTGGTGATGGAGAGGAGCAAGGTGGAAGCAGCTAGAAGCAGTAACAGTTCTGGAAGTTACCTAACAGAATTTTTTTGTCTGGCCCAGGCTCTCTCCTCTCCCACTGCCCTGCTATAGTAGCCATACGGCTTTGATCCCTCTACCAGGCCAGCCACAGCTCCGTCATCATTGTACCAAGGTCCCTACTTGAGGCTCCCCGTTCAGGTAAACAAGATTTAGACCCTGGCCAGTCCAGCTCCAAGCTTCAGTGCACTGGGGTGATCTCCTCTCTAGATCTTTCAGTCCCTGGTGCTAATCCTGAGCACTCTGAGTGGGACAGAAAAGGAAGCACACCCAAGTAAGAATGTGCCTGGCTGAATCCTTAGCAACTTGCTCCAAAGTGCCAATTACATCAGAAATGAAGAGAGGACAAGAATCTCCTATTTGTCTGCTAGAAATCTTCCCTCTCTGCAGAAGTGTCAGTTAACGCAATCACCCGGACTTTCCACACGAGGCCCAACAAACATCAAATACAAATGAAATACACAAAAAAACCCTCTACTGGGTATTTCTTCCTCTCCAGTATCCCAGAAAACATCTTCTAACACAAGCCCAGGATCACACCTGGCTTTATGGCCACTCTATACAGAAGCTGCATGCCAGTGCAGAGCTATCAAGGACATGACAGCCCTCTCTGTGTCCTTACCAAACAGCCTCAGGATTTGCTTTCTAGAGGTCATTTCAGTTACCTCTCACAAAGGCTCTCCGGGAAAACCAAGCAGCAACTATTTTACACTATGAATGGCAAAAAAGAGCTTTGCATTAGCAGCCTTTTCTGCCCAGAATACCCAGTGGTCAGGCAGCACCACCAGCCGCGGGGTCCTCAGCTGGCCACAGCCGAGGCACTGCAGGGACAGATTTCCGTCTTACAGGTCAGGCCCATGTCAGCACACCCACCCCTTCAGAATAAAGCGAGAGAAGTAACCACAACGCCTGATACTGAAGACTTCATCTGGAGAACACAGCGGGCCTGATCCTTCTCATCCCTGAGAACAGACTTGCAGGAGTGTTGAACGTTTCCGGGTGCCCACGGCATGCTGCAGTGAGTCCCCGCTTTCCCCTCTCCAAATGTCACTTTGACATCTGACATCAGTTACAAGGACAAAAAACTGCACCTGCAAAAGCTGAAGAGGTCTGCTATAAAAAACCAAACCCCAAAATACATTTGGACACATGAATATAGCGGCCAAACCTCAACTTAAATCTTCCATATGAAGTGTAAGGAATCAAATAACCATCCAGGAAAGATGTCTGCAAAATAACTTGTCTCATAATATTTTCATTTGGGTTAAATTAAAATAATTGTAAATCCTCATCGCACAGCACGAGAGCTGCATTCTGTGTAACACTGTACATATCCCATTAAGCTTTATACTCAGTTCAGTCCTACAAAAATGCTTTGAAAATCAGACTCAGTTGCCTCTCCTTGGGCAACCAATGGCAAAGCTGCAAGAAGGCTCCTTGCAGAGCCTCCGAAAGTGAACCTTCTATGTTGCAGTTAACCGGAGCTAAAAGAGGCAGGGGAACAGGAGGGGCAGAAGAAACATTCCTTGGAACGAGGTGGAAAACCATCATTACACACTGATCTCTCGGAGCAGCGTTAAGCCTCAGCTGTGCATCAATTAGAAGCCAGTGCCAAGTTGACTCTCTCACATGTAAACACGGTTTATCTAATCATCCATTCATAATGACTTCCAAGTTGTGACTTCCTGGACATCCTGGAGGTTTAAGGAAAGAGGGTATCAGTCCTCAAAGGCTCCTCACATACCAGAATTGAGCTCTGTGGGGAGCAAGACACTTTGGACATCAGATGCCATTCTTTTTGCTAAATCCAGAGGATCAAGAAAAGCAAAAGAGAAAAACCACCTCCATTCACAACCCTGCTAAATCATTGCTCATCACTTCAGATTTTGATAATGTGACCAGAAAGCTCCATCCACACATTGGAACAGGAACTTTAAGCACAACACATGCAGTTGCCTGTGAAATCCATGCTAACTCCTGCTGCTCCTCCTCTCATTTTGGACCATTTTTGCCTCCAGCATCCTCTCTGGACAGCCCAGTCCCTGAGGGTATTGACAGAATTGGTGTGAGCAGAGCACGGGAAGTAGGAGGGTGTTGGCAGACCCTGCCACCACTATCCAGGCCCAAGGATGGTCCCAGGTGGGTGAAACACAGGCATGTGCTGACACCACCCAGCCCCTTCCCACACACCGCACAGCTGCATCTGATTCCAGAGGATGTTTCCACAGTGCAGATGCTAACGCATGTCCATGTGGTACTCCTGGACCACCAACAGACCACTGGAGCTCTGGTCTTTGTCCAGTACAGGAAGCTGTCCCTGGGGCCAACATACACTCTGCCCCAAGTAACACAGAATGCATCAGGCTCACCAGCATCCTGTTGTACAACTGCTGGCTGCGTGCTTTCACTGCACGTGGACACGCATCCACCTCTGACGGTGAAACACATTCATATTGCCTGCTTCACTCCCGAGCATCAGTCTGAGTTCTCCTGGAACCCTCCAACTCCTCCTTCCCCCAGCACTGCATTTTGCAGGAACTCAGCCCTAGCCACGCGGGCAGAGCAGAGTCGTCACTCATGCCTGGGTCTTGTTGCAGCTCTCACTGACTTTGCAAGGCTAGGAATTAATCGCTCCGTTTCTCCAGTCCAGCTGTAAACAGAGCATTAAAATTCCCACCCCACAGATGTATTGGCACCAAATGCCAACCCTAAAGAGGGTTTAAGAATCTTTGCTAAAGGTGGCACAGAAGGGCAAAGGTTAATGGTTAATTGGCACAGTTGTGCTCATTAGTTCTTGTAGAGGAAGAGTTCAGAGTAAGTTAAACCCCAACACTTGAATTTATTTCCACAGCTTTTTCTGAAATTGCTCCTTCATATTGGTGCCAATAAATCTTACATTCCAGCCATGCTTCTCTAATAGATACAGGCATAAATTCTTATTTCTAGTTGACCAGATTCATGACAAAGAAAAAGGGAAGAATAAAGCAAAAGCTGCAGCTAGCATTTATCTCTCTCTATCCTGCAGCCTTCTTTCTCATTACTCCTGCAGCTCTCATATTTAGAGGCAGCCAAGCTCTCCACATGCAGCTTTAATGGAATACCTATCCCTCAGCATCCAACTGCAGCATTCCTCTGGGACCACAGCTGCAAATGAAAAACACTGTACACTTCCCGAACAAATACAGCAATGATAGTGCGGATAATACCTTGCACTGCTGAAAACAAGAGCCATCCAAAGATTCCAAAGTGCTTTACAGACATTCATAATTTAAGACAACCCACATCCTCCTAAAGGTGCTACTGGATCCTCGCTTTGGAGATGAAGAATAAAGGCATTAAAAGATTAAGGGAGCAAGGGGCAGGGAAGAGTAAGGCAACACTGAAGAAGGTCCGGCTCACAAGCCCATACGTCACAGCAACTGGACTTGCTGATGACTTCTCCAGGCACTGTAACCTCTGCCGTATGCGTCTGATGTTTGCTTTATCAATTCCTCTGTTGTATTTCCTAAGTTACACTCTTAGGTGGTGTTATGCCATCCCTACTACCCTCATCTTCTTCAGAAACACAACTGTTTCATACCGGTACCAATTACGCAGTCCACACCAAAGCTTTGGTGAACCAGCTACAGTGTTTTAGCTCTTTTCCAGACATTAGATACTACCAATAACTTATTAAACATACCCTACTTTTACCGACTTTCCTTTCTGACTCTGCACAAGCTATGGCTTTAATGAGATGAGCTATCCTTTCCAGGAGGAATCTGGGGTACCGGTCTTGTTAAGCAGGGTCTGTTCTAGCCTGGGGTTTTCCTCCAGCACAGGTTCTGTTTACGGAATAACCCTCGCAGTTTCAGAGCCCAGTTTAAAAGCTTTAATTGATGTCCACAAAAAAGTTAGACGAGGCACTGCCTCTCCTGATGGACTTCTCTCTGCAGACTGTGAGACTGGAAAGTTTAAAAGCAAAGATTTTGCTCTTCTACCTCATTCCATAAAACCCCACATTCTCACTCTCTAATTAATCCCAGTGAAATGAAACGCAGCAGCCTAACAGGTTCATCTGTTGTGGTGCAAAGTGCAAAAAGGCTGATGGAGTGCACAACTTCAGAGATGCAGTTCAGCTTTTCTAATGTACCCCTTTAATGAGCATCTTGTACGCGAACATCACCGAGCACAGCACAGGCCAGAGAGGCAACAACAAAAGGCTTCTACAACACCAGACAGAGGCGAAGCAGTGCTGCGGTATGCTGAATTATAAATGAGAAAAGCAAACGTAAAGGCAGGCTGCCTCAAAAAGCCAAAACCAAAACACAGGGCTTACTCCAGGCAAAGTACAAGCTCAAAATATAGAATCCAGTTTGATTCTGAACTGACCTGAAACAAAAGGCTAAACTCACACCTAAGGAATAATGCTGGAAGATAAACCAAACCTAGAAAATGCCTCAGGAATACAGTGGTGTTCTTGTAAGTGCAGTGGTTTTCCTCGCTCTGGGTCATCAGTGTTAGCTAAGCTAGTTATGCTGAGAGGGGAGGGGATGCGTCCCCTGCTGCAGTGGTCTCATTCAATGTTTGCATGGTCCCACCTTCAGGGAGAAGTGCTGGGCACAGCTAACACCTCCCCTGTGGTCCCCTGGAGTTCTGCAGTGCTGAAGCTGTCACTGGTAACTTTTAAAAGTGGATACTTACAAAGGCTACCAGAGGGCTACCAAGGGGGCAGTCAGAAAAGCTTCATGAGCGAATTACTATCACAGCTACTTGCTTAGGCTCTTCACTGAGTGTAGATAGGTGTGAATCACAGTGGGCAGACAACCACCACACCCCTGAGCCAGCTGCTGGCCACCTCCTCCCCCTCCTCCCTTTCCCTCATCAGTGGCTGAAGGAGGGCAGAATAACACTCGGCCCTTCTCCACCATAGGAACAACCCCCGCGCAGGGTTTGTTCTAGCTCAAACCTCAGGCCCATGACTCTGGCTGAACAAGGGAAGCAACGTCTCCTTGCACGAGGCACAGCCTATCCCCTGTCCAGGAACGTCCAACCTCTCACGTGCTGGCCCAGACAAGGGCAGAACCAAGCGCACACACCAAGGACCAGAGGAACAAAGCAATGCATGCTGCTGTGACTAGGGACACATCCTTTATCTGCATCCTCAGGTGCCTCTAGTGAGCAAGAGTGGCCCATGAACTACCTGCTGGCCTCTGCTCGTATCCAAAATATATCCCTTCAGTTTAGAATATCCTCAAGAGAGAACAGTACCTGAGACCAAACAGAAATTATTTAGAAGTTCCTGGAGCTTGAAAGCAGAGAGATCCTGAAAGACAAAACTTTCCCCACCAGAAATCAAGAAAAACATCTCCCTCGGCGTTACACCAGCACTGTGCTGAGGACACAGTCACAGGTAAGTCATAGGCTGACAGCTGAAATTCAACTGCAATAACTAAGACTCAGTTCCTGATAAATATACATAAAAAATGATACTACAGATGCTGGTAAATAATTGTTCATTAGGATTAAGCACAGAAAAAAGACAATATTATGGAGGTGAAATAATGACGTTTTAAACTTCAAAAGAGCAAGACACAAAGCTGAGATTTTACTGATTAATTTTAGTTAAGGAATTAGTCATCATCATACAATAGCAATTTGAATAACCTAGCACAGGACATGTCACAAGAAAAAATCAAAGCTTGGCTGCAATTTTATCTGTATCAACTGAAGTTGTACAACACAGTATGACATCAGATAGCAGAACTTATTCCAAGCAAGTATTTACATAGTGCTATTAAATGACAAGACTTTGGTTTAATTGGTGAGTAGATGGAGCTGGGGGTTGCTGACATAGTCTCTAGCAACCAAGAAAGTCACTGGGGCAGAAAAAATTGTTTTGCTCTGCTTTGTGTGTCTGTATTTTAAGCATTCCAGATGCTATAGTAAATGTAATAATAACATTGTATAATGAAGATGGGTTGAGATGATGAGTTCGGGGTGAGAGGGTGAAGCAGGACTTGTATAGCAGTATTTCACCAGAGAAGTAGAGAGAAGCTGACAGAGTTTCTGCCTGGAAAGTGAAGTGGATCTCTGTGAAAAACTAACAGAAATCCTCCAGAAGCAAAGGTGACAGTTGAGATATGTAGGACAGCTTTACCCAGACTCAGTGAATGGCTGCAGTACCAAGAAAGCTCAGTGGTCCTGTAGGCAAGAGTCAGAGCTCTAGGAGATGGTGGAAAAAAAGGTTTGGAAAGCACAGATAGAAAAATCCAGATTTTTTGCTCACTCGAATGGACAAGGTACTGTAGCACCATCCTTCCCAACAGAGCCGACCCAGAGACAAGATCAAAAGACTCTGGAAACATGACCACGTCCTCCCAAGTACTGGACACTTCCCTAAGCATCTCTGTTAGCACAGCTTTACTCCTCGACGCCTCCCAAAGAAGCTGCAGATACCATCTGAACAGATCTGTGGGCCAGGATAATTTACACCAGCTGGAAATCTGACCCAATGTGAGAGAACAGTCATGACTTCTTTGCTGGTGCACTAAAATCTCCCCAACCCTACTCTGAGAACTTTCCAGGCATTGGGATATCAACCACAAAAACTAAGTGGAAATCCCCAGCCAGAAATAAAACATATGTTTAATAAATGCTTCTTCAGAATTAAAAAAAAAGAGAGAGGAGGAGGAAGAAAGGAAAAGGTTTGTAGTTGTGAGATCATAAAGAGTCCAACCATATAAGTGATGACTAAGTGTAATCTTGTGTTTCAACAAGATGAAGAAAAACATGTTTTTGAAACTGTTGAGTCAGGTGTTCCCAGCCAACAGATATTCTTTTATTGGCCTGTGAGTGACCCTTTCAACCTGAGCTTTCCTCCAGCCCATGGGTCCACAGCAATGATAAGAGAGTAGAAAATCCCTGCTACTGGCCAGCTGTGCTCCAAATTACCTTACTCAACAGTGCCTATAAATGTCATTGTTTGTTTCCATGGAATTGCATCAGAATGACCTGCTCACCCCTCGCATAATTCATATATATGCGATCTCTGTCTCTGTAGATGAAATCTCTTTCTTCTGCACATGTATGAAACTACTGTGAGGACACAGTCAATTCTTCATTAATCAGAGGAATGGAGGGAGAAGATCACCCAGATGAGCAAAACTGTGAAGACAAACACAAGTAAATTATGTCGTAAAATGTACAATAAGCATATAGAAATGGGGAAGAGCTCAGTGCTGCTGCTGGCTACAGACACCACGTATCAACATAAACCGGCAGGGTTTTTACACCAGGTAGAACAGCACATGTGGATGTGGCATGATTGCGCCCAGCTCATCTCCAGTAGTTAATTACCATGGGACAGTCTGTCAAGGGATAACTACAGTACACGCTGGTAGTGTACAGACAGTGTGAAGAGAACTGGGCTTGTTCAGCCTGGAGAAGAGGAGGCTCCGAGGAGACCTCATTGCAGCTTTCCAGTATCTGAAGGGGCTACAAGGGTACTGGGAGAGGACTTTTTACAAGGGCCTGTAGTGATAGGACAAGGGGTAATGGGTATAAATTGAAATCACCGAGGTTTATGTTAGATATCAGGAAGAAATTCTTCACAGAGAGGGTGGTGAGGCACTGGGACAGGTTGCCCAGAGAAGCTGTGGATGCCCCATCCCTGGATGTCTTCAAGGCCAGGCTGGATGTGGCTTTGAGCAACCTGGTCTAGTGGAAGGTGTCCCTGCCCATGGCAGGGGGGTTGGATCTAGATGATCTTTAAGGTCCCTTCCAACCCTAACCATTCTATGATTCTATGATAAGAAACACTGTAAAAACACGCCCCAGTTCAGGTGAGAGCAGAAATCATATTGTCCTATCACTACAGGCCCTTGTAAAAAGTCCTCTCCCAGTACCCTTGTAGGCCCCCTTCAGATACTGGAAAGCTGCAATGAGGTCTCCTCGGAAATGTCTCCTGCTAACCCGGAGGGCATAACTGAGCACTCTCTCCTGCCCCTCCTTCCCAAATTCAGTTAGCACTCACTCCTTTTCTCCTGCCCCTTTCTCCTTCCCAGCTCTTCCCCACAGACCGAAGGAATTGGTACTCAATTTCTGTGCTGACATCCCACAGCAGCCAACAGCAGAGCAGGCTTTCCCGCTGACCAGGCAAAGGGGAATCAAGAGCAAGCAGAGGTATAGGAGGAGGAGGTTTCGGTGGCTGATGAGGGGAGTCGCCCTGGTGCAAACTGCAGTCTGGGCCACAGCGTGGGAGGGGAAGAAGACTACAAAGCCTCAGGCAGCTAGAGGACAGAGTTTGGCAAGAGCCAGTGATCTAGGTAGAAAATTTTGGACCTTAGACAAAGGAAAACTAGGGTTCAGTTCCAAGATGGGTCAGATCAGCCACGAGGAGAGATACAGACAGAGAGAAGAGGTGAGAATTCACTTCCTTTTCTTTTAAAGAAAAGCCAGAGAAGAGGACAATCAACTATACGTAGCAGGCAGTGGAGTAAAAGGTCAGGGAGGCTATTTTCTTAGCAACAAGCTAATGTGAGTAGACCGTTGTATTAGGACATAAATGTGACTTCCACAAAGGTGTAAGTGAATCGCCTTTATTCAAAGGCTGCCGTAGGATGGACGGCTTCATGGCACTCCCT
>NW_010232928.1:84282-88378 GCF_000690775.1 Eurypyga helias | reverse complement strand
GGCAGGGCAGTCCCGCTCCTGACAATGACTGAGGCTCAGGACTATTGTAACCAAAACATAAAATATGTTCCCGTTAAAAAATGTGGATGATAGCAATTAATTCCACATTTTTGTGAATAAATATGTGTTTTGTGCCAAAGCAATTTGGCTCGTTCGCAGAAGCTAACAGTGACACATAAATCTATTTTCCCTGTTGCTCAACAGACAATCTCACTCTGCCGACCAGATTTTCCAGTGGAAGAGGTTTTTTCGTTCTATCTTTCAGTCAGCACCTTAAATGGTACTCGCTACCCATCTTCCTGTCAACCTGTGGGTTACAAAACTCACTCAACGCTACTGAAGTGAAGGTAGTGCTGTGACTGCTTGGAGCTTTCGCCAGCCACTGACACCGATTATTTTATTCCCAAGAGCTGCCCCAACCTTTCCCAGGAATGATGTCATTTGACTGGAGCCCATGACCAGGATCTCTCCCCCCCCCCCGTAGCCAAACCCAGCAGAACAGATGTGCTGCGAGCATCCCTGACACCATGGCTATGCTGATGCTGTGCTCCCTGGTGCCATTCGGAAGAAAAGCTAATATATACACCTGCCTTTTCCCAGCCGTATTTATGTTGTTTTACTCCACTGATTTCAGCACACTGAACTGTAGAAGTGTAAAACCAAAGAAAAGCTGTATGGATTCTGGCTGTTTTGAAGCTTTACAGATGTTTGCTGGCCTTACGTGGGAGAAGCATCACTACTTTAAGGACCAAACTCTTTTTTGTTTTAATATGGAAAATCTCAGTGGCACTTCACTCCATTTGTCTTTTTTTCTTCTTTAGTCATATGATAATGTACACTTATAACTGGTGAATCATCCCCCCAAAAAGTCATAAAGAGAAAATAGCTCGTATGTATGCCTCAGCGGTCAATGAATCATTGACGACAGGTATAATGGGAATAATTATATGCTGCTGAGAAACTTTATCCAAAGCCCAGCTCAGAAGGCTAGTTTCAAAACTTCGGGGTTGTGCAGTTGGATCCAAGGTTGTGAGTGCCAGGTTAGGAAACAGCCAGGAGAATTTCAGATTTGTGTTACTGTAAGGAAATATCCTCTCCAAGTGTCTGTTATGTGTTGACAAATTGTTTATACTTAACTAAGCAATAATAATGAACAGTCTAAATAGACATTGATTTTTATGTTTTTAATTCACTTTTAGTGGGAAAATATCCTGGCAACAGAAATATGGATGTCAAGCTTTGGATGCCAGCCACTGCTTTATAACTATGCTATTTTAAGCAGTAATATGTATTATTTGGTACAACAACATATATTTTTAGGGTAATCCTGGGAGTTCCTACTCCAATGGGCTCCAGTCTTCCAATCAAAGTTTCTGGGAATACACATATGAATGTGAATTTGTGGCACACAGTGTCCAGACAAAAACAGGTTTCAGTCTCAATGCAGTTTGCCTGTTGCCTCCTAGAAAAAGTCTGTCTAAATACAAACGTGAGGCAATTCCTCCAGAACACAAGTGTAAAACCCTTCCCTAAGCCAGCTCAAAGAAACACTGCAACTACAAGACATGTCAATTGCATCAAGTCCAGCTACAGAATTAGGTTTTGATATCCAGTGCAGCAACATCACCTGTTTTGAAGGGCCAGTATTACATGGAGTAGGCAGGACTGCCTAGCAGTCTGCACGGGCTGCTGACTCCACTTTTCAGCTGGATTTGTATCCTGGGCTGAGCTCAGCCCCAGTGCCAGCTCTGGCAGCCCCCAAGCTTTTGCATGTCTTGAATCAGTGTGGAGCCAGGACCCACAACCACCCTGGAGAGCAAAGACAGCAGCTATTTTGTTCTCAGACCTGCGGAAGCCTGTTAGAGAGAAAAGGTGCACAAGTGTGCCCTCTCACAGTAACGTACCTGTGTCCACTCCCGTCAGTGTACGATAAGGCTTCTCTTAAAACTGCAGAATTCCTCACACAAGGAAAACTGACAAAATGGATTATGGATGAATCAGATCCCCTGTGTGCAGCGTAAGCCCTGCCATCTGTCAATGGCAAACAGAAGTCCATAAGCACCAAATATGCTCTTCCTCCCAAACGTTCCAGTGGTGTAAGGAAATGGTGATCAGCACCATCCTGTGCTGTGCTCCAGTCACAGCAGTAAAGAGGTGTACACCAGCACCAGTTCGTAACTCAGTGAACTGATAATTGCCCATACCAAGAAGGAGAAGGTGGAACTCCTTCAGCGGAGACAAACAGGCACCTTCTGAGAGCAATTCATCTGATACATTTAGACGTCGGTCTCAGGATAAGCTGAATCACCCTCTGGAGGTTACCGTTTCTCCATATCAACTGCAAAGGGAGTATGGCTCCAGCCGTGTCCCGCTCAAACATAAATATCTGATTTCTGGACGCCTTGAGCTAAAGCAGAAATATCTCACCCTTAGCTGGGAAAGCAGTTGAAAAGAGATGAGTGGCTGCTGTTGCATTTCTGGGAAATGTGAGATATTATATGACCTGTTAATTTATTCCAGAGTTTCCTTTTATGCTTTAACAATACTGTTCAGTATTCAATTCAAGTCATAACACTTAATGGCTTGTGGTCAGCTAAGCTTATCCTGCATTTCTGTGCCAGCTTAAAAAATAAACAAAGCTGTGTCTACTGAATGGCACAATTAGAGGGATTTACCCTGCTCCTACCCCAAACCCCATACCAGAACATACAAGTACGATTTCAGTTCTGAGAAGATGGGAATGTCCTTTACATCTGGCTGTAGGAGGCTGCAACAGTTGAAAAGTGTGTCCAGATGACAGCATCATTCTTTAGGGGACCCAAACACTGGGGATAGCTTCAAATTAACACTATTTTCACTTCAAACTTGTCTAGTCGTCTCAGGTAAGATCAGATATGCAATGTGTTAAGGGCTGCACAGTTCGTAAGGATTTATTTCCACCACTGAGTTAACTCAGATAATAATGTGAGTCTTTTCCTCACTCAAAGTACCACTCATACAGAAAAGCCTTGAGTTTGGAGGGTGCTTTTAATAAGGGCTAGATATCCTACATAGCATCAACCTGGCATCATCACATATGAGCAGCCCCCTGTACAGCTCACTGGGGAAAAGTTAACTCCACTGCTGAGTTAACTCTGTGCTGCAATGATCACCCTCGGAAAAGATAATCCCTGTCCTGAAGAATTTACAACCAGAACCCCCACACAAGCTGTGGCAGAAGGCACAGGGACAAAAAGAGGTACACCAACTCTTACAAAAGCCCATCGGTTGCACAGCTAGGAACAGTATATAATACCCAGCTGGTGAAAAAGTAAAACAAACAACCCCCGAAAAACCACCAACTTGCCTAAAATGCTCCGTTTCTCAGGCAATGGGAAGAAAACTCAAGCCTGTTCAGCCTAGAGGTATTTTTCTCTCTCTCTGTTGCCAAGTGTTAAGTAAAACTGAGACTACAAAAGTGTTTGAAAGCAACTCCAAGGTTAATACAGTTTACTCTGAGGTTTTCTCCTGACTCCCATTTCTCTGCAGGCCTCTTCTAGTGTCCCCAGTTTCAGGTGCTGGTGGGACAGACCCCTCCCCTACCCAGCTGTGTCACAAACTGAGCAGTCACCCTGTACAGACACTGCCTGAGCATCACTGTGCGTGCTGGCGAGTGACACAGCCAAACCTCAAGCTCTATGGAAGGCTGAAGCTGCCAGCGAGGACCAGCCACTGCAGGTGCCGAGAACATATGGAGCACTCCCAGACACGCAGTGTAACGCTGTACGATTATGACCTTGGGATGAAAGTGCATTTTTGAGAATATCATGCAGGAGACAGGCTGTTTTATCATGTGTCCATATGGAACTTTGAGTGGTTTCTTGAATCTATCATGACAAAAGCACAGAACCAAACTATGAGGCCATCTCCAAAAATTCAAGCTGTTTCCCAATCTAAGACAAATACCTGTTTCTGCTAAACAGAAAGGAGTTGGCTGATTCAAGGGCAAGAGGGTGAAGAAGAGAGGGAGTATCTTAAAAGGGATTTTCTACATACTCCTCCCTATCCTAAGCTATATAGGTCAGGTTTCACTTGGAGACACTTGCCATTGCAAGCT